>NW_026888293.1:0-9748 GCF_032173495.1 Musca vetustissima
CCTCAAAAAAATTCTTTAAAAATCCACGCCTATTTGTTGGATGAGGTTCCTCAAAAAAATTCTTTAAAAATCCACGCCTATTTGTTGGATGAGGTTCCTCAAAAAAATTCTTTAAAAATCCACGCCTATTTGTTGGATGAGGTTCCTCAAAAAAATTCTTTAAAAATCCACGCCTATTTGTTGGATGAGGTTCCTCAAAAAAATTCTTTAAAAATCCACGCCTATTTGTTGGATGAGGTTCCTCAAAAAAATTCTTTAAAAATCCACGCCTATTTGTTGGATGAGGTTCCTCAAAAAAATTCTTTAAAAATCCACGCCTATTTGTTGGATGAGGTTCCTCAAAAAAATTCTTTAAAAATCCACGCCTATTTGTTGGATGAGGTTCCTCAAAAAAATTCTTTAAAAATCCACGCCTATTTGTTGGATGAGGTTCCTCAAAAAAATTCTTTAAAAATCCACGCCTATTTGTTGGATGAGGTTCCTCAAAACAAAATCCTTTAAAAATCCACGCCTATTTGGCTGATGAGGTTCTTTAAAAATCCACGCCTATTTGTTGGATGAGGTTCCTCAAAAAAATTCTTTAAAAATCCACGCCTATTTGTTGGATGAGGTTCCTCAAAAAAATTCTTTAAAAATCCACGCCTATTTGGCTGATGAGCTTCTTGGAAAAATTCTTTAAAAATCCACGCCTATTTGGCTGATGAGGTTCGATTTAAAATTCTTTAAAAATCCACGCCTATTTGGCTGATGAGGTTCGATTTAAAATTCTTTAAAAATCCACGCCTATTTGGCTGATGAGGTTCGATGTAAAATTCTTTAAAAATCCACGCCTATTTGGCTGAGGAGGTTCTCTGAAAAATTCTTTAAAAATCCAAGCCTATGTGGCTGATGAGGTTCGATTTAAAATTCTTTAAAAATCCACGCCTATTTGGCTGATGAGGTTCGATGTAAAATTCTTTAAAAATCCACGCCTATTTGGCTGAGGAGGTTCGATTTAAAATTCTTTAAAAATCCACGCCTATTTGGCTGATGAGGTTCGATGTAAAATTCTTTAAAAATCCACGCCTATTTGGCTGAGGAGGTTCTCTGAAAAATTCTTTAAAAATCCAAGCCTATGTGGCTGATGAGGTTCGATATGAAATTCTTTAAAAATCCACGCCTATGTGGCTGATGAGCTTCTTAGAAATTTTTTTTAAAAATCCACACCTATGTGGTAGATGAGCTTCTTGGAAAAATTCTTTAAAAATTCCACGCCTATTTGACTGTTGAGGGTCCTTAAAAAATTCTTTAAAATCCGAAATCAACTTATCAATTAATTTATTGTTTAACAAATACATCCACATTCCCTCCTATATGTTGTTGATGGCATTTCCCTTTCCGTATTGTGTTGCTTTGTTTTTATGCAATTTCCTCTAGTTTTCTGTTCACTAATACACATACAAATAAGCAACAATGTTATCAATGTTATTGTTTTCTGTGCATTGCCACAAGTTGGTTTATTTCTCTAAATTCTACCATTCTCTGCATTTGTCTAAATGTCCAAATAATTTTCCCAAGTTGAATTTGTTTGTTATTCTTTGCACAAGATTGTTTTTCTCTCTCCGCGTGTGTGTGTGTGTGTGGCAAATAAGACAAGAAGTTAGAGAAAGGAAAAACAAGTGGCAAATAAACATATCGTAAAACACAACAAGCTAAGCCAAGTTTTGAAATGTAAAACAAAAACAAAAAACTTTTATTGTTTAAAAAAATAAAAACTAAGAAGAAAAGTTCAGAAAAAAATAATCAATTGTTTTTTCTTTCTGAAAGTTTTAACTTTTGGAACATGAAAAGTTTAGAATCACTTAAACCAAAAGGGAATTGTTTTAAGTAGAGAATATGAGAATGTTTTTGTTCGGAATGTGGTCGGGTCATATGCCATGTGTTATGTTAACTATTGGTTGAACCTTTCCTTCCTGTTGCCACAATTAAAAATAACCACTTTAATTCAATAACCTGCCCGCCATTACACCTTCATTAATTTGAAACGACCTGTCCTGTTTTGCGGTAAATAAAGTGTAAATATTATTATTAATAATAATTGTTATACAAAATGACATGTTGTTTAATTTAATTGAACAAAAATTCAGTTTTTTATTACTTTCTGGTGTGTGACCACCATGTCGTAACAAAAGTTTTTTTTAATGTCCACACTGTCCAGTTTTTTTTTTTTATTTTTTGATCCTGTGGTTAGGTCACATTCTTTTTAGAGGATGTTAGCAAAAAGTGACAATTTCCAAAGCAACAAAAACACAACAACAACAAGAAATGCGTGACATATCCTTTGGGGCTTTGTTTGCCTGCCATTGTAACACATGTGTTTGTTATTCGAATTTCAGAATAAAAAACTAGCAACGTATATATAAATTTTTATTTTTCTTTTTAAACCATCGATTCTGTTTAACAGCCATCTATTGATTTCCCCAGTGTTGACACTATTTTTGGTGGTAACAGAGTTTTAGAAATGTCCAAATCGAAAACAAAAATATATATGAATTGAAATTCATGGCATGAAAGTGTACCACTTAATGCACACAAAATGCTATTTTCGTTTTGGAAAGTTTTTTTTTATTTTTGTTTATTTTATTTCAAATATCATTTCAGCGAGGTTATATTTGGTTGGGCAGAAGTGTAGCTTTTGTTTTGTAAATAAATGGATATTTGATTTATTTTTGTTGTTGTTTTTTTTATTTTTTATTTAAATATTGTCAATGGAAAAAATAAATCAAAATGAATATGACATATTTGAAACTCGGGGGAAATAAAATATATTTCTATGGGAATTTGTACAGCACATGTGTGGTATGAGTAATAATATTATATATGTTATGAAAAATATTTAAACGTAATATTTATGGCAATATAAAAAAATTATGTAATTTTTTTACAGACCATAAAAATTCTTTAATCCTTGGATTTTTAAAGAGTTTTAAAATGATTCTAAACAGCCAAATAGGCGTGGATTTTTAAAGAATTTTCTAAGGACCCTCAACTGTCAAAAAGGCGTGGATTTTTAAAGGATTTTTCTAAGGACCCTCAACAGTCAAATAGGCGTGGATTTTTAAAGAATTTCTAAGGATTTTTCTAAGGACCCTCAACAGTCAAATAGGCGTGGATTTTTAAAGGATTTTTCTAAGGACCCTCAACAGTCAAATAGGCGTGGATTTTTAAAGGATTTTTCTAAGGACCCTCAACAATCAAATAGGCGTGGATTTTTAAAGGATTTTTCTAAGGACCCTCAACAGTCAAATAGTCGTGGATTTTTAAAGGATTTTTCTAAGGACCCTCAAAAGCCAAATAGGCATGGATTTTTAAAGGATTTTTCTAAGGACCCTCAACAGTCAAATAGGCGTGGAGTTTTAAAGGATTTTTCTAAGGACCCTCAACAGTCAAATAGGCGTGGAGTTTTAAAGGATTTTCTATGGATTTTTAAAGAAATTTATATCGATCCTCATCAGCCAAATAGGCGTGGATTTTTAAAGGATTTTTCTAAGGACCCTCAACAGTCAAATAGGCGTGGAGTTTTAAAGGATTTTCTATGGATTTTTAAAGAAATTTATATCGATCCTCATCAGCCAAATAGGCGTGGATTTTTAAAGGATTTTTCTAAGGACCCTCAACAGTCAAATAGGTTTTAAAGAAATTTATATCGAATCTCATCGGCCAAATAGGCGTGGATTTTTAAAGAAATTTATATCGAATCTCATCGGCCAAATAGGCGTGGATTTTTAACGAAATTTATATCGATCCTCATCGGCCAAATAGCTGTGGATTTTTAAAGAATTTTCTATGGAACCTCAAAAGTCAAATAGGCGTGGATTTTTAAAGAATTTTATAAAGAACCTCATTTGAACTCTTATTTAAAATTAAAAACAAAATCTTTCAGTATAATTCCTTGTAATTTCATTCTTAAATTATATATCATATATAGAATTTTATGGTCTCCATTAGTTACAATCTCTTAACCTCGACAACGATAACCTCTAATCCTTTTTCACCATTGTTATAGCACTGACAAGCAATGTTTGCTGTCTAACACAAACAACCATCCAACCAACCAACCATCCGACCCAACCATTTCGAACAAAAGCAATGACATTAGCCACGTTTTTCAATATTGTTATCCATTAATGTACATTTATTGTAAGATAATATTATTTCTGCAAATACAAAGCCACTGGAAATACTTTGTGTGTGTGTGTCAAAGGAAAGCAAAACGGTAATGTTGCTCTTTAGACTCGTTGTTGTACGGATGGAGCTCTCATTCACACATTGCACTTGACTGTGCAGTGGTAGTAACTGTAGTCTGTGTTTGCTGGCCCACAAAGGCATAAAGAAATTTATTTCTGCTCCATTTACAACTAAATGCAGTTGAGGATATTTTCCTTTAAAGTATAACACAAGGATGGCTTTCTATGTGGTGTATATATGTGTGTGTGATACACACTCATAGACACAGTCTCGTTGGGAAATGCGAAAAAGGATGGTCGGTCATGAGAGTTGCATTTGGTGTGCAGATCTGTGTGCCTGTTTTTTTATTATTTTTTTGCTGCTTGTTTCCATTTGCCATTATTATTATCCTTTGCCTACTGGCTTTGGGTTTAGCCCGAGACAGGGATGCAAAAGTTGGTACAATTGTACTAATTTTAGCACTATTTGGAAGTCAAAAATACAATAGCACCCCAATGACATATTTGGCACTATTTCTAAATTGTATTATTATGTATTATAATTGTATATTATTCTCACTTAAAAGTATTATAAGTGTTTATTATGAAATGAATCGCGAACCCCCGCTGTCGTTACGAATGGATGGATTTACCATAGTTTAAACGTAATGTCCTATGCCGCTTCAAAATTCTGTATTTATTATTTCTGTAACATTTCTATAAGAGAGACGATTTTTCAATGTTTCAGAAATAATTCGGTACAGATACTCATATTGTTTTTGAATACTCAACAACTCGATGGCTTTCTCGTCAAGAAGTTATTGAAACAATTTTGGCGTAGTGGGAATCACTTCAATATTATTTTACACTCAATGATTTCGAAGCTGAATCCCAAAAGTTAAGGCTCAATTCTGTTATTTCAGAAGTTTCAACCCCTTTTTACAGCTCTTTTTGTTCTTACAATATGTACTAAAAATTATAAATAATATCAATTTTGAAATGCAGTCGGAGGATGCCAGAATGCATGTTGAAATTATTATGTCTTTCAAAAACTTGTTGGTCAAAGGTAGCTGAAGTCAAAAATGAACTAAATGAAGATATGTTTCCTTATATATCACACATTTCTAGAGGGTTATTATATATTCCACATTCATCTGCAAATGTGGAAGGAGTATTTTCATATCAAAATATAATTAAAACCAAAAAAGGAACAGACTACATGCTTCGACTGCTTCAAATCTTATCTAAACAAAGAATTTGTTGAAGTCGAGCTGCTAACGATATATAATATGTTGCAAAAAAGTTGATAATTTTATTTCGATCTAAAACCGAATAGACTTGTTTTCCTGAAAACAATGTTTATATATAAGACTTATAAGTACGTAGAACAAATGAATTAGTTCTACGTACTAAGTAGGTACATTTCTTAATTTTTAAGTGTTCATCTTATCTAAGCGTATATAAAAACCAGTAAGGAAAGAAGTAAAGTCGAACGGGGCCGACTATATGGTGCCCTTCACCACTTTGGGTATATTTAACAGATTAATCCTAACAGACGTCGCATTTTTAAAGGACCAGTAAAATGAAATTGGATCAATAAATATGTCATTCTGCAACCGATACTAAATTTTTCATTTGGTCAGATATAGAATCTATATCTAAATCTAAACCGATTTCAGGAAACTTAACACACATCATTCTAGACATTATTCATTACGCTATGCCAAATTTCGTGCATATCGAAAGATATATAGGGACTATGGTAGACCATTTATATTAAATCGGACGAAAATATATATGGGAGCTATATCTAAATCTGAACCGTTTTTTAGCAAACTTAACACATTCTAGACCTAATTCATTACGATGTGCCAAATTTCGTACAAATCGAGAGATATATAGGGAGTTTTTACATTAAATCCGATGAAAATATATATGGGAGCTATATCTAAATCTGAACCGATTTTTCAAAATTTCAATAGGGTTCGTCTGTGGGCCAAATAAGTGACCTATGCCAAATTTCATCCAAATCGGATCATAAATGCGACCTGTACTTTGTTCACAAAAATACATGGACGGACGGACATGCGTAAATCGACTCAGAAAGTGATTCTATGCATATTCTCAAAAGGAACCCTGTGTCTATCTCGTTTCCTTTTGCCTGTTACAAACATATGCACAAAGACATAATACCCTGTACAACAGTGTAGTGAAGGGTATAAAAAGGGGGTTATATAGGGGGTGAATATTGATAATTTTTTGTAAGAAAATTTGTTACCATATACGACTACAAAATACCAAATTTCAGCGAATTCGGTTGAAAAACGTTCTTAAGAACCTCAAAATAGCGAAAATTGGGGGTACCCTTATATGAGGGCTACCAGAAAAATTGGACCTATATTTATAATTTTTAGTGGAGATATTTGGCACCCAATAAGAACCAATTGTACCAAATTTCAGCGAATTCCGTTGAAAAACGTGCTCAATAACTCATGGACGGACACACGGACATGCGTAAATCGACTCAGAAAGTGGTTCTATGCATATTCTCAAAAGGAACCATGGGTCTATCTCGATTCCTTTTGCCTGTTACAAACATATGCACAAAAGACATAATACCCTGTACCACAGTGTGGTAAAGGGTATAATGAATTCAGTATGTATGTTTTTATTAATTGTTAATAACAATAAAAATTTTATTAAAAAATATATAAGAAGTACAATCGGACTGAAAAAAGTACACTTTTTATTGAAAGTCAGTACAATTGGAATAATTTAATTTCGCATCCCTGGCCCGAGATCTTATAACAGTTTTAACATTATTTTTACTGCCAATGGTGTTGGTGTTCTTGTTTTTGTTTCATTTCGATGTAACAATTTCTTTTTTGTATATTTTTTTTTCAAAGAATAAAATAACAGCAATGCCATCGTGAAGTAAAGAAGTTATGCCCGAGCATTATAAAGAATATTGCTGTTGCACTTACTACTACTACTGTACTACACACACACATACACACACGATTATACACACAATGTTGATGTTAAGTGGTTTATGCCTTTGATATCTTTTACAAATGCAAAGCGGATATTGTGGCACAAATGTAATACTCTTCGGGAGGTGTTCCAACGCTATCGCCACCACCATCACTTAATGCCACATTATACGGACCCAAAACCACATTATACACTTCATTGTTGTTAGTTGTTGTTGCATCGCCGTCTCGTGTTTTTCTTTTAATATAATGCAAAAATATTCACTTCAGCGGGAAGATATAGAGGCTTTGGATTTTATAAGAACATTTGTCAGCTCTAAAAATCGATATAAAAATCTTTGAAAATTCACGCCTATTTAGCTGTTTAGGGTCCTTATAAAATTCTTTAAAAATTCACGCCTACTTAGCTGATGAGGTTCCTTATAAATCCATGCCTATTTGGCTGTTTAGGGTCCTTATAAAAATCTTTAAAAATCCACACCTATTTGGCTGTTCAGGGTCCTTAGAAAATCTTTATAAATATATGCCTATTTGGCTGTTTAGGATCCTTAGAAAATATTTAAAAATTCACGCCTTTATTGCTGTTTAGATCCCTTATAAAAATCTTAAAAAAAATCTTTAAAAATCGACGCCTACTTGGCTGTTCAGGGTCCTTAGAAAATCTTTATAAATATATGCCTATTTGGCTGTTTAGGATCCTTAGAAAATATTTAAAAATTCACGCCTTTATTGCTGTTTAGATCCCTTATAAAAATCTTAAAAAAAATCTTTAAAAATCGACGCCTACTTGGCGGTTTAGGGTCCTTAGAAAAATCTTTAAAAATCTACGCCTATTTGGCTGTTTAGGTCATTATACAAATCTTTAAAAATCCACACATATTTGGCTGTTCAGGGTCCTTAGAAAATTTTAAATTTGGCTTATAAACATTTTTAAAAATTCTTGCCTATTTGACTGTTTAGGAGGCTTATAAAAATCTTTAAAAATTATTTCATATTTGACTGTTTAGGAGGCTTATAAAAATCTTTAAAAATCCACGCCTATTAGGCTGATGAGGTTCCTTATAAATTCTTTAAAAATCCACGCCTATTTGACTGATGAGGTTCCTTATAAAATTCTTTAAAAATCCACGCCTATTTGACCGATGAGGTTTCTTTAAAATTCTTTAAAAATCCACGCCTATTTGACTGATGAGGTTCCTTATAAAATTCTTTAAAAATCCACGCCTATTTGACCGATGAGGTTTCTTTAAAATTCTTTAAAAATCCACGCCTATTTGGCTGATGAGGTTCCTTATAAAATTATTTTAAAATCCACGCCTATTTGGCAGATGAGGTTCCTTATAAAATTCTTTAAAAATCCACGCCTATTTGACCGATGAGGTTTCTTTAAAATTCTTTAAAAATCCACGCCTATTTGGCTGATGAGGTTTCGAATAAAATTCTTTAAAAATCCACGCCTATTTAGCTGATGAGGTTCGATATAAAATTCTTTAAAAATCCACGCATATTTGGCCGATGAAGATTCCTTATAAAATTCTTTTAAGATCCACGCCTATTTGGCTGATGAGATTCCTTATAAAATTCTTTAAAAGTCCACGTCTATTTGGTTGATGAGGTTCCTTATAAAATTCTGTAAAAAATTATAAATCCATGCCTATTTGGCTGATGAGGTTCTCTGAATTTTTTTTTTTAAAAATCCGCGCCTTTTTGACTGATGGGTTTCCTTATAAATCCATGCCTATTTGGCTGATGGGTTTCCTTATAAATCCATGCCTATTTGGCTGATGAGGTTCCTTATAAAATTCTTTAAAAATCCACGCCTATTTGGCTGACGAGGTTCCTTATAAAATTCCTTATAAATCTATGCCTTTTGGCTGATGAGGTTCCTTATAAAATTCTTTAAAAATCCACGCCTATTTGGCTGACGAGGTTCCTTATAAAATTCCTTATAAATCTATGCCTTTTGGCTGATGAGGTTCCTTATAAAATTCTTTAAAAATCCACGCCTATTTGTTTGATGAGGTTCCTTATAAAATTCTTTAAAAATCCACGCCTATTTGGCTGATGAGATTCTCTGAAAAATTCTTAAAAACTCCAAGCCTGTTTGAATGATGAGGTACTCTAAAAAATTCTTAAAAATCCACGCCTATTTAACTGACGAGGTTCTCTGAAAACTTCTTCAAAAATCAAAGCCTATTTGACAGATGAGACTCTCTGAAAAACTCTTTAGAAATCCACCATTCATGACTGATCAGGTCCTCCAAAAAATTCTTTAGAAATCTACGCATTGTTGACTGATGAGGTTCACAAAAAAATCGTTTTCAAATCCCCGCCTCTATAACTGATGAAGTTATCTGAAAAAAATCTTTGAAAATAAAAAAAACTACAGAATAGTAACTAATGAGGATCTGTGAAAAATATTAGTTTGGGGAAAAAGAAATCCATTATACAAATATGCACAGTTTTGTTGTATTGATGTGTTATCATTTTAAGGGTAACTTCATAATGCTTCTCTCATAGAAGTCCTGCTCTCTATTTGCAAAAAAACTC
>NW_026888294.1:0-94513 GCF_032173495.1 Musca vetustissima
ATAATTCTGAACCGATTTTAACAAAAGTTTCGTCATTCTGTACTTACTTCAGTTTTTATACCCTCCACCATAGTATGGAGGGTATATACATTTTGTTTTTCCGTTTGTTACTCATCGAAATAATCATTTCCGACCCTATAGTGTATATATATTCTTGATCAACGTAAAATTCTATGACGATATAGCAATGTCCGTCTGTCTGTTGTAATCACTCTAGCGTCTACACGAATTGAGATAGATCGCCAAAATTTTTGTCTGCAGGCAGGTCAAGTTCGAAGATGGGCTTTATCGGTCCACGTTAAGGCATAGCTCCCATATAAGGGTACCCCCAATTTTCGGTATTTTGAGGTTCTTTAGCGCGTTTTTCAACTGAATTCGCTGAAATTTGGTACATTCAGTTCTTATTGGATAGCAAATCTCTATACTAAAAATTATAAATATATTTCAATTTTTTCGGGTAGCCCCCATATAAGGGTACCCCCAATTTTCGGTATTTTAGGGTTCTTGAGCGCGGTTTTTAACCGAATTCGCTGAAATTTGGTACATGGGGTTCTCATTGGGTACCAATTTTTCCACTAAAAATTATCAAGATAGGTCCAATTTATCTGGTAGCCCCCATATATGGGAACCTCCCAATTTCCAAGTTTTGGGGGGTTTTGACCGGGTTTTTTCACCGAATTGGCTGTAATTTAGTAATTTGAGTTCTTATGGAGTAGCAAATCCCTCCACAAAAAATTATAAATATAGGTAAATTTTTTCGGGTAGCCCACATATAAGGGTACCCCCAATTTTCGATATTTTGAGGTTCTTGAGCGCGTTTTTCAACCGAATTCGCTGAAATTTGGTATTTTGTAGCCGTATATGGTAACAAATTAATATTCACCCCTTTTTATGGGTAGTCCAAATATAACCCCCCCTTTTTATATTAAAATATATGTAATGAAATACATCGGCAGACATTTAGGTATCTCCACAATATAGTGATACCTCCTGAATGAAAGAGTTGAGATAAAAAATTAAAATATTGGGTTCAAAATTGGGATATACCGGTCATTAATTAGGTATAGTCCTCATATAATGATATCCCCAAATATTCAATATTTCCTACACTATGTAATCAATATTGGTCCCCCTTGTAATCTAAATTACAGTAGTTTGAAGATTTTATACTCTACCATGCGTTATCAGTATTAGTCAACTTTTTGGATCCTACAGATTTTAGGAAAAATCACCATAAAAATTGCTGAAGTTTGTATTTGGTGTACATAATGGTATACATAAATCGGTTTGTAGAATTATCGGTATATGATATATAGGTCCACTTTTTGATATGTTCCCTATATTTTCATTTGTAGTACCTGTCAGTATATCTATGGTGGAGGGTATTCAAAGTTCCGCCCGGCCGAACTTAACGCTTTTTCACTTGTTTCTTTTCAATTAATACACCGTTTATATAAAATCGAACGAAAATATATATGGGAGCTATATCTAATTCTGAACCGATTTCAACTAAACTTCCCCTACTTAATTGATACTTAATTGAGTAAGTTTGATGAAATTGGACAAACCTTGAGATTGGTGTGCACCACTTACATAAAATCGAAAGAAAATATATATGGGAGGATCTATTGATGCTATGCCTATTCTCAAAAGGAACCATGGGACTATCTCGTTTCCTTTTGCCTGTTACAAACATATTCACAAATCCAATACAAGTGCAGTGAAGGGTATAAAGAACACATAACAACTGTTGATGGGTAGATGAAATTACCTTGTTTTATCTAAATCTAAACTTTGGCCACATACAATTTTATGTTCAAAGTTCTTTCATTTCCATAAGGGACCTATGACTATATTTCAGTGATGCAGCTTCTTCGCACAACGCTTTCAATATAAGTCCATGTTTCTAAAAACCCCCATCGCGTCATTTTACGCCCAAAATTTCCAATCTGAAACGATCCAAGGAAGCTATTCGATGTCTTTCATTCTCTTCTATAATTATGACTGTATGTACAGTTTTATATAAAAGGAACTTCTATTTGTTCCCCTCTGAAGAATATGAAGCAAAATGGGAATAGAAAACACATAAAAAGTATGACAAAAATTCCTTTTCATATTTTTTCAAGTGATTAACTGATTTCTCTTTACGTTTTACCAGATGACAGAAAGAAAAGAAGAAAATGCGAAGCCACATATTTGCATTAGCCACAATTTAGAGTTAGAAAACTTGTGGTCGTCCACTTGTCGTACATGGAAGAATGTGCTACAAAAAGGAAGGTAAAAGCAAAGCGAATGAAAAATGCCAAAAAATGTTGAGTAAGAAGAGGACAATGTATTAAGTCAAGTTAAAAGTGGGATTTTTTTGATACAATAGGAGAAAAAAGTAATTATTATGTTGATGTAAATAATTGCATAATTCGGTCTATATATCTCTCTAAAATTCGTCGTTTTATAAAGAAGGGCTGCCTTGAATTCAACTGTCGGTAAATACAAATAAAAGTACCATTATGGGTAACTGAACCAAGTTGTTTTTTTATTCTAATCTCGGCTTATGGAACAACCAGCCAGCTAAGTAAGTATGTCAAATTATAGCCAAATTTATTGGAAAATCTTCATATATTATTGGACCTAATTCCGGATCTATGTTGAATTTTTTTTGTGAAGAGATAGTTTACCCTATAAGAACCCGAAATATCCAAGTGCGGTAATTTCAATAGGAAAGACTAGGACCTTTAAAATACCTATAATGATGATACAACTTCGTCGTCAACCAAGGTATCCCGCCAATATCAAATATCCAACGTTCATCTCCGAAGGCATTTTTTCTAATATTTAAATTAAGCTCGAAAATAATTTTCTCTGTGTACCACTATTTGCCTATAAGTCTTTTTATTTTGCATTCCAAACCATCGCAAAAAAAAACAGAGAAAGAGCAGAAAAAGGATAACTCACTGCCAACCATTTTTGCCTGTAAAACATGTTAAATCCCTCAGATTTTCTTCTTTTGTTATTTCCCTCCTTTGCTATCATTCAAAGTTTTTAGCAATCAAGTCTCGTGAGCAACTCACACCCGAGTTAAATTACGCAAAACAAGCGTACAAACCCCCCTACCATTTGTCCATCCATCCACCCACGATGACGATGTGTATAGACTATGAAGAGACTAACAAAACAACCAGTACATCTCCAGTTTATGCTTTTGACACAGGTGATTTTCAACATAGAAATGCAGAAAATTTATAGATCTTAAGCAGAACGTTACGATTACTTAATCGCATTACCTTGGATGATTTATGATGATGCTTAAAACAGCAGCAGCAGCATATACAGCAGCTGAAGAGTTGAGCGGTCTTAAAACTATGAGAAAATATGAAATATGGTAGAATAATACCGCCACTTGAATAGCAGCGGATGTGGTATTATTTTTGAAAGAAAAAATTACTCAAAACCACTTTATCCTAATGCATACCAAATTAGATTTTGACCAATTGCTAATAACTTAAGCAAGTAAGATATTATTGAGGTTCTATTTATATTTAAGTAAGTGAAGGAAATTACATTTATCATAAATCATATTAAGCAGGATGAATTGTAATAGAAGGAGTAAATTCATGTTATTTTTAATATTTGTATACGGTACACAATTGTGTTGTGTGTGTGTTTAAAGCCAAATGGCTTATAAACCAACAATCATTGGTAGTAGAATCAATTCTTAATATACTGAAATTAAAATTATTAAATTTATTAAAATTATTCGGTTCTAACTAGATCATTGGCAAACCTTTAGTTTTTGGTAATGATCCGATTGCTTTAGTGGTTCCAATTACAACCCGAACATCACGAAGTTTTATACGAGAAAACCAGTAAGGAAATTTCAAAAGTCGGTGGGGCCGACTACAAGAAGAGATGCTCAAATGTACAATATCCTGCAGATAGAATAGACATAACATCTTTGGAGGACAATGGAATCGGACGAAATTAATTGCGTGAAATTAATAGATATTTGAACTAAGTTAAAACAACACATAGACATACCAATCTGAAATAAAAAATGCAGCAGATTACGCTTTCCAAAATGTATCTCGACACAAAATCCAATACATGTTATTGTAGTTTCCATTTGTTACATTGTGACCTAATACGTCCTAATCGGACAATCTTTACTTATATATATGAAAGTTATACGTAAACCTGAAACGACTTCAATCCAATACGCTATTCAATATTTCATGTAAATTGAACATACTCCTCCATTTGCACCATTTGTATGCGGCAGCTATATCTACATCTGAACCGATTTCAACAAGAAAATGTCGCGCAAATATATGTATTGTAGCGACATTGCACCAATTTTGTTACAAGTTGGTATTTTCGATGAAATTATTTATGAGAGCAGTATTAAATATACTAAAATATCATATCCTGTGATCAGAAAGTGACAGATTATAAATTTAATGTCCCAATAACCCAAAAAACTGTTGTCCTGCATCATCCTGAAATTACCCTAAAAAAATACAAATTATTCCATCTAAGCAACGCAACTTAAATTTTTAAAATTCAATTAAATATATTGTATAGCTATTTCGAATCAAAATAATATATTCCCATTGAATGGCTTTTGTGGTTTCAATTGGTAATTTGTCTCCAAAAAAATTTTATTTAATATTCAAAAATCAATTTATAAACACACACATTTGTCCACTTTAATTAAATTAATTTAACTAAATACTAAAAATGCTATATAGCTGCTAATACCTTAGGTTTAAATGAAAACTTTGTCATTTCATGGGATGCCATAAATTCCATTAAAATGGTTATTTTCATTTTGAACGAAAAAAAAAATAATACGCACACACACACGAACAATACTAAATTGCACTAACCAAGCAGCATTATCAGTTAGGAGTCGAATTAAAATTCATGAAATTCTTTCCCAATGACCTAAAAACTGAGCACACAGAAAAAAACGAACGAATTCTAGACCACCCCAAAAAGCAATATTACAGACAAACTGCCATACTACTCTTATGGGAAGTTGTTCGAAGCACAAATGTTTTGCTAATTTCACACTCACACAAAAATAACAAGGATATTTTATGTTGTTATTTCTCTTTGTTTCTTTTTTGTCGAAACTAGAAGAAAACTGTTCTTAAATCCACACGGAAATGGGTTTATGCATTTTGGTGTTGCCAAAAAAAAAAAAAAAAAAAAAAAAAATTCTATGATAATTGGCAAACAGGAATGTGACAAAAGTGAAACGTATAGAATTGTTGTTAACAATGCCTACTATTTAATTTTTTTCTTTGAAAACCACAATTTGAAAGAAATGGAATAATGCGGTTGAAATTGATTATATAAAAAATGGGTAATATCGTTAGGAAGTGGGTCAATGATCATTTGGACGCTTGAAAGATAATCATATTGCACGAATATCAAATATTAAACAAATTCGGCTGAAAGAACTTTTCAATATGTCTCCAACCTTGAAAAAAATTATGAGTAGTTTTCAAAAATCTCTACAATAGGGCAGGTAACGATATTAAATAATACCCCAAACATATTGGCGATTACATATGGTCGATTTTTTTAACATTTGACATATTTAGACAGATTAATTTAAAACAAACAAATCTTGTGCTAAAAAATACAGTTACGTACAAAATGTTCACACAGAAGATTATTCTTAAGCCATAACGAAGATTTGGTTGGACTAACTGGGTATAGTGTATCATGTGGGCCCGTACAACTTGTTGAACATATATCAACCATGAATCAATTCGATTGGCTCAAATTCACTGCAATAGCTCTATTGGTCGTATTGATGACATGCTAGCATTGTGGTAGGCTTAACAATTTGTTTATTTCTTTGACAAACCACAAGGATGTTCCGACCAGCAGATGTACACTGCAAATATAGATCCAAGTTTCGGGGTAATTCCCATATAACGGTTTTTGGTCATTTTGATCACGTTTTTCAATTGAATTGGCTCTAATTTGATATTTTGATTACTCATTGGGGAACCGGTCTTTCTTGGGGTATAGGTATTTTGATGGTCTTAGATACATTTTCGACCGGAGTGACTATAATTTAGCAAATTTGGGATATGTGTGTTTAAACAACTTCTTGCTAGAACATACAGCCTATAGCAAGGGGAGGCCTAGGGAATAACTCACAGGTTTTATTATTGGCTTTATATATATCATATATATTGGCTTTTTATATATATATATATATATATATATATAATCAAAAACTTGACCATCTGTGGAAACGTACCAGAAGATGTACCCTATTGACCACATTCATGGGACTAATGCAGGTTTGGTATAATATTATAATGTGTAAATAATCAATCAAATCGGTTATTTAAGCCGCTTCAAATTAAATTTACAAGTTATTAAAATAGTGATCCTCTGTCCGCAGATACGAGAAGGAGTGGACTTATAGGTCCGATCTGCGGATATAAACTAAGTTTTGTTAAAATATAAAGATTTTATATTTGATTAACCCTTTCAGTGACACAAAATTTTTTTGTTGGAATAAAAATCTAAAATTTTGTACTTAAAATCATATGAAGGCACAGAGTTTAGAAACAAAAGCTATTCTTATTTTAACTCTCGGACAGTTTTGTCTGTCTTTCAGCAAAAACAAGGACATCAATTGTAACGGTACGTAGGATAACCGAAAAATTGCAAAGGAAGAGAGTAATTTTAAATGTCGAATATATTCGAAAAAAACACTGAAAGTGTTAACAAGCAACATACTGCCAGTATTTGTCCGATTAAGACAAAATTTTGTGTAGCTTATTGAATTAGGTCAATATACAGTTTCGCCCGATTTTATGTATCAGCAAACAGTCAATGATTTCCGATTGAGACAAAAGTTTGCATACCGTATGGAATGTACTACAGGTTGACATACGTGAAGTTTTGTAGAAATAATTGTTCAGATTTAGATATACCTCCAATATATATTATCATCCGATTTTAAGCAAATGGAACAACATACTGCCAATATTTGTCCGATTAAGATAAAATTTTGCGCAGCTAACTGAATTAGGTCCAGATTGATACATGCGAAATTTTGTTGGAATCGGTTCAGATTTAGATATAGCTCCCATATATATTTTCGTCCGATTTTATGTAAACGGGGCACTATACTGAGAACATTGGTCTGATTCATACAAAATTTAGCAGTTTAAATTGGTTGAGATTTAGTTATAGCTCCCGAGGCGTCTATGTTTGGTCTTTATTCACGAAATTTAGCAGCGGGTATAGAATTTAGTCTAGAATTATTTTTGTTGAGTTTCAAATCGGTTCAGATTTAAATATAGCTCACATACATACTTCAGTCCAATTTTATATAGTATTGAGATAAATTTTGGATAGCGCACTGTGTTGCAGCGTACAAAAAGGTGGATGTCAAGGTTCAATTTCAATTTTTTATAAATTTCAGATTGATCAATGTACTTCACGCAGTTAATAGCGTCCGATACCATTTCAATGGTTCTATAAAGATGCTATGCCTATTCTATCTAAAGTATATTGTACATATGAGCATCTCTTCTATGTACCCAAAGTGGTGAAGGGTATCATATAGTCGCCCACGTCCGACTTTTGAACTTTCCTTTCTTGTCAAACTTGTTTTAAAGTTGAAATTAATAATAAGTTTGGATGAAATCGGTACCAATTTTAAAACGGGTTTATTCCGATGAAATATGGCGTCTACTATATTCCGATGAGGCACACTTTTACCCAGAAAAGTGTATATAGACCAGGCATGCTCGGTCATACACGCTACCGAACTTGTGTGTCTTTTTTCTCCTTTCTTCAGTCGTTTTTATTGATGATGTCTCAGTTACGCTCACCCACACTAACGCTCAATTTTGTTACGCCCACCACTGATATAGCCTCACTTGCCATAAGGTTGGAGGTGTACATATCATTATGAAAAATAACAATCAAGGATGTATTCCTATGAACCCAAGAAAGCAGGTCTTTAAAAATGTCCCAATGAAAGCAGATCGTGAAAGAAGCACTCCGGATCAAATAATCGCCGCATGACCATATGACTACTGTCCCGCCAGAGCAGCGTAAGAGAGTCAATTCTAAATTGTACACAACAAATTGTTTGTTAAAGTCATCGGAGAAATAATAGAAAACGAAGAATTCAATACGGCTCTAACCAGTGTCATTTGATATACCTAAACATGGATTGGATGGGTCATCAACTGTACCGACCTAGTACACAAAGATTTCCCTTGGTCGACTGGTCAACTATGTTCGTGGTATTAAAGTGTTCAAATGAAATGTTTTGGTTATGTCTCAATAAGAGTGACTAAATGGCATTTGATTTCAGCGCTTGTGAAAGTGTATTAATCATGGTGGAGAACTCTTGGGAAAATATTCAAACCATACTGACGAAAATTTTCTCATTTTCATTATTATACCTTGTATATATTTGCAACACTTCTAAAATGAAAAGTGTATGGCTATTTTAATCCATGGCTATTTTAATCCATCTTCTGTTAAAGAACAAACCATATACACAACAAAGAAAAGGTGATGTGAACATCTCACCTTGTTTGTCCGCTGTGATCATGTCACATACAAAAACATAAATCTGTGGATTTGCTACGAAACCGCAAAAATAAGTTATAGCAATGAAAGCAAAAAGCGAACTTCCACTTTCACGTTTTTTTTTTCTCGCAATTCTTTTACTGCAAACCTAGGAAAAAAGCAACAAAAATGAAACATTTGTTGTGAGTGGTTTGATGGTGATGCCAATGCATCACTAAAAACACCTGACACAAAGTGTTTTAGTCCTTCTTTGTACATGTGTATGTTTATTTTTTAAGGCAGATAGAATGTATGTGTGTGCAGGTGTTTTTTTTTTCAAACATAACATAAAATAAAATATTTATAAATGTTGGACCAACAACTTATACTCTAACTGATGATGGTGGATGTCCTGAATTCAACATAACTACATACAAGAAATATTTCCAACCGCGTATATATGTATGTTTGTACTTCGATAACACCATGTCCATTGTGCAGAGAGGCAACAGGGGCAACAGTATGATGGGGAAGTGAAATGTTTTATAATACTTAAAATGAGTAAAATTCTAAAGTACTTTTCGTAAATACATTTAACATTTTATTTAGTTTTTTTTTCGTCCGGCTTTGGTATGGGCCAACTTTCACAACATAACCCAGCAATGAAAGTGACATTTGAAAGATAGGTTGTTGTAAATAATTTATTTAGGATATATATAGGGCAGAATAATTATGTGACCCACTACAGGAATATTGTAGGGATGATAATTTTTTTTAATGAAAGAATATTTTTTAGTCAACAATTGTTGTTTTTCCAAGAATGCTCCTAATCGGCTCTCATATATTTGTATGTCCTCAATCCAATTGTACTATCATTGTGCTACAATGATTTGTCTTCGAATAACTTTCTTTAGATATGACAAGTCTTGGAACAGAATGAGGCTATGCCACAAATATGAAGAGTATCCCTAGTATCTCAAATGCCGTATATTAGATTTTATTTAAGAAATGACTCAGACTTCGATGACATTTCCCAGAGTACCGAACACAACGGTTATTTCGTTTTGTTGAAATTGCAAGTAGCTCCCATAATTCCAGTAGTCGCATCTGTCCGATCGACATACAACCAAATTCAATAAAGAGCAAAATCTGTTGGGCTTGGTTTGAATAAGGATTTCCGGTGCACCTTTTCTATATACCCATGTGCTGAAAATTTAGTAAGTCCTTAGTAAGCCTTACACATTTTTGTTTCAAAAATAAGCTTGAACCAAAAAGCATTACTGGGTATCATTAACCACTAGCAACTTGTCTACGACCACTAACAATTTTTTACCGGAAATCGTCAACAGTTTATTCAGGTGTTTTTATAGTTCCCCCTCTCCCTTTTGGTATATTTTTTTATTTTTGTCTTGCTCTCAACTAAAACATTTACTAAACTCATACATTTCCCCCCACAATCTTTCACAATGTTTTCACAAGTGACTGAACGAATGCTGTCGTCGTACTAGTGACTGTCACATAAAAAAGCCGCCATCGCCCAGTATCATCTTTCACAACTACAGTGCCGGTCTTTTGTATAAATAGTACACAGGTTTTTTTGGTGTGTTTTGTTTTAGTATCTCCCTCTTTCGTTGTTGTTGTTGTCTTCTTTACATTTCTAATTTCATTTCACTGACCTGGTTTGCAAAACGTCGAAAAAGAAGAAATATTATAAATTATGGACACCTTCTTTTGTGGTTGAAATTATGTAAATTAAAGTAGTCTCACCCACTCAGTTACTCGCCCCCTCATAAACAAAACACACCAGCAGAAATGTGTGCGTCTGAGTAATCAAAAAACTAAGGAAAAACAAACTAAAGAATTAAAAAAAAAAACAACTACTTTGCATTTTCTTTTATGAAAATTAAATAAACAGAAATCACAGAAAAAAATTACAACATTGTTAGGTTTGTGGTTGAGGGTGTCAGCCTAAATAATATTGAGGGTGTATCATTTTAATTTCTAATAAAGTCTGCTTTGAAGTGAAGAATAAAACGATTTCTTTATAAACTTAGGTAAATCAATTCAGATGCACTAACCTATATTTAGATTTTTAAAGGGACATGCCACTTCGATTCGATTAGCCACTCGATTATGACTAGTTGTGGATTCCATTGTTTCTTTATTTCAGACACTTTTACCAAACTCTGTATTGGTGTTACAAAACTCGCATATGTATTTTCCATATTATTTCGATATAAATGCTGAATATAATATATGAAACAAGTGTTGATACTAACAACAAGCCCAACCGAATGGTTAGCATTGTTCTAATGCCAATAAACATGAGCATGTAACTAAATAAGAAACCAGCCGACTATGTGATATCCTTCACTACTATGGGTACATACAAGATAAGTTAATATATAGATAGAAAAGATAGAAAAGACATGTCATCTTTGGAGGACCTTTGAAATGGAATCGGGTGAAATTAAATGTGTGATCTACATAGATATTTGGCAATCGGCCTAACATTGGGTCTTTTGTGCACCATTTACATTAAAATCGGACAAAACTATACATGGAAGCTTTATCTAAATCTAAACCGAATGCAATGAAACTTGTCACAGTTTACGTTTTGTGCCATTAAATCGGTCGAAAATATATATGGGAGCTATATCTAAATCTGAACCTATTTGCACGAAACTTAACACACATAACTTTAGTATTAATTCAGTACCTTGTGCGAAATTTCGTACAAATCGAAAGATATATAGGGACTTTGGTAGACCATTTACATTAAATCGGACGAAAATATATATGGGAAATTATATATGAACCGATTTGCACGAAAATTAACTCCCTTCATTCTAGACATAATTCAGTACGATGTGCCCAATTTCGTGCAAATCGAATGATATGTACGAACTTTGGTTATATTAAACGGACACACACCATTCTAGACTTAATTCAGTACGCTATGCCAAATTTCGTGCAAATCGATGGATATATAGGGACTTTGGTGCGCTATTTAATAAAAGTCGGACGAAAATATATATGAGAGCTATATCGTGCAAATCTAATCTGAACGGATTTTCACGAAATTTTACACACATCGTTCTAGACTTAATTCAGTACGCTATGCCAAATTTCGTCCAAATCGAAAGATATACAGGGACCTTAATACACCATTTACATTAAATCGGACGAAAATGTATATGGGAGCTATATCTGAAATTGAACCGATTTTTCACAGGGTATAAAAAATTAAAATGACGAAGAATTCCTGTGCTATAGAAATCCACTAAAATCTCTCACTTCACTCTCTCTCTCTCTGACAAGAAACCAATATCTGGTTTAATGTTTCGTGTTTGACATAATTGGACCTATTTATCTTCATAATCCACAAATGTATTATTGTACACTGGTATAAGGTATAAAAGGATGTCAAAAATGCTCATGTTGTGGTATTTTTATTTTACGGCTAAGGGTTCAATTATTGGCTTTACCCCAAATCATATACGTGCGTCCAGTCAAAGCAATTTCTAAAACCTCAAATATGTCCTGGATCCACCATTGTCACAAAATGCTGAAAAAATCTGTTTCTGTGGAACAGATAAAAATTGTGACTGGCATATATTTCCAAATTTTATATCCCTTAACATCTTTAAAATATATATTCTCGTGCAATTATTTTCCAAATAAAAAGAGGGCCTTCTTCTTCAATTTTTTTGATGAATACTAATGTAAGGTCCTGGGAAATGCGAAGGGTAAGTCTACATGTTAAGACCTTCCCTTGGCCACCCCCTTTGCAACTATTCTCAACCGAATACCTACTCTAAACATATAAATAAACTATCGAGAAATGAACATCCCCCTTTTCTACCCCTATTAATTAATTCAATGTTCACAAATCTCAAGCGACTATTTAAACACAGAAAGACAAAAATAAATAAAAAAATCTACAAATTGATTGTCATTCAGACTTAAATGATGGAATATGTCTCTGTTAATAACCATAAAACTGTGTGATGAATTTGATTAATTTATCGATGGACTGTGACAATTCAGTAAATACCATATGCAAGGACATCAACAGCAACTGCAACGTCAATGGCAACAACTACAACCACATCCGTATTTATCCATGGGGATATTTTTTGATTAAATGACAATTGACAACAGCAAGGATTGCTGACAATCGGAACAAATGGTATAGTCGGAAAAAATATGACATAGAAATCTCGCTATTGCTCTTCAGTATGCCAGTAGACAATTGTTTGAAAATGGAACACATTTTTGAGGGTTTGTGCAAACAAATACACAATGGGAACTTATCATGACAACACAACGGTCCGAAGCGAATAGGGGGGTTTGGAATGAATTGAGGCGTTCACAACCACATCAAGTACATGCAAGTAAAACAATAGAATGAGTGGCCAAAAAAACGAACAATTCATGTCATCGACGTTTAATGTTGTCATGTGTGCGGAACAAATTTGTAGTACGGCTTTGCCGTTTAGCCATTTTACGACAAGGACAATTGTTAAGAGTTCCCTCGGCCTCTCATCTGCCGCCGCCGTCGCCAGAGTATTAGACTAAAGGACATGCATGCATTTCCGTCTATGCTGTGAAATCACACACACACACACACTCACATCCAAACAACACTTATGCCTATGCCATGGCTCGTTTTCAAACTCATACACACAAATACTGGTCTCTTATGTGTTTCAAGTGTGGCAATGTTTACACTCTCACTCTGCCTCTCTCTCTATTGTCAAGTAGTAAGCGAACAGATTTACAAACAAACATTTTTGATATTGATTTAGCAAAAACAATTGCTCATTCATTGGTTTTGATATTAAAAGGGATTTGTTGCTGAGGTTCTTAGCACGTGTTGAAGGAGAAAATGCGAGTGTTTGTGTGCGTGTCTGTGTTCGGCATTATGTGTGAAATAATTTGTCAGTTTGTTTGCTTATTTGTTTTTATTACGTACATACATAAAAGGGCACTGTGATGCTGTGCTATGGGTACAATGTATTAAAACTTGTTTGATCTTTCAATGAATGAATGGGACTTTATGAGTGGTCACATAATGAGTGTTTATGAAAAAATGTAATAAATATGAAAGGATATGCAGCTGCTAAAATTTGCAAAGGATTTTTTTATTGAGTTGGACAGAGGGGTTTATTAAAGATTAATTTTATTTCCTGATGTCATATTTAAGGGGATTTAGGTACTAGTTTTAAAATGAGGGCTTTCATAGGGGTACCTCATCCCCTATGAAAACCCTCAAATAGATTTAATTAGAAAATCTGCCAATACGGCAAACAAATTTCTGTATATTTCTGTCGGATTGATTATCTGAAATCCGGTTCAAAAGATAGGAAAATATTGAGTCATGGAAAATATTTCAAGGAAAACCGACGGTTTATTTTTAATCTACAATTTATACGAAATTTATTAATGTACGTAGTTATGTTTTCGGAGCAACGATCGGGTGAAATTGGGAAAAGCCTCTAAAATTATACAAATATCAATTCGTTTGTATTAAATGAAATATATTAGCGGCGCTTTTGTGGAATATTTGCATATCAAAAGATACCGTTTCGGTTCAAGAATTCAAGGACGGTAAGGACGGACATCCAAATATCGAGTTAGAATGTTCACCAAAAATTTTCTTCGTTCGATTTGACTGGGAGTCATTTCAAAATAAGCTGCAATAGTTGCAAACAAAGATATGTAGCAACTTATTGTTGACAAAAAAAATAATAATAATAATCTCATTGTAACTTGAAAACTTCACCTATGGCAAATTTAGCCTTCTCGTTATTGCCGAGGGCTTTCATTCCGAAATGTATTTTCATACCCCCAGAGCATTGTGTCATTTATTTCATTAAATTATATCCTTATTATAACCTACATTTTTACGATATATGTATATAGATAATAAATTATTGTTTGTATGTAATAATTCATAAACATCATTGTGTGTCACAGAGACAATACAATACGCATAACAAATAAGAGAATTATTGTGATTATTTTATATACGAGATAGACAGATAAAAATAATCGGGAATCAATTGTGGCTTATTTGTATAATATCTGGGACATATTTAAATTGGAATATTTTCATACAAACGCGATAGTGGTTATTTATATTAAAATAGGCTATAAAAATTATGCTACATAGAGGGTGTTTTTAACATCAACGGACACATGATGTAATAAAAATACACCTCGCGCAATTATTGTAATTACGCAAAAAAAAAATCAGTATTATTGATCAGAGCAAAATCAATAAAAAAATCAATCAACCCATACATATACCATTCTGCAATCAATGAAAAATAGCATAACAATCGGGCAGACTTGGGTTCTTTTGGGTGCATTTTTCCATAAAATCGAGCAAGGCGAAAATATAAAAGTGTTATATCTACATGAGAACATATTTCAGAAAATCCATTATCATTTTGAGAGATATATCAAAATCTTGTTCGATTTCAACAAACTTTAACACACGCCATTCTACACACAATTTAATTCGTTGTGCAAAATTTCGTCTAAATCGGCAAATAAAGGCTTTTTGGTGCGTCATTTACATCAAATGGGACGAAAATATTTATAGGAGCTTCAACTAAATCTGAACTGATTTCAACATTCCACACTCCCTTCATTATACTATCGAAAATTTCGTCTCAATCGGACAAATAATGGGAGTTTGGAGCACCGTCTACCTCTAAATCTGAAGCGATTTCGGCGAAATTTTGCACACATCATTATAGACTCTATACGATAAGGTAATTTAAATTCCGTCTTAATAGCACACACATTGGGAGTTTAGTGCATCATTTACATGGAATCGGATGAACACATATATGGCAGCTATATCTTAATCTGAACCGATTTTGGCGAAACTTAGCACACAGCATTATAGACTCAATTTTATACGCTATGCACAATTTCGTGTAAATCGAGATATATATATGGTGCTCCATTAAAATAATATCGGATGAAAATATGTATGGGAGCTATATCTAAATTTGAAGCGATTTCGATGAAACCATTGTAGACTCTATAAGAAATGGTATTCCAAATTCCGTCCTTATCGGACAAACATAGAATGTTTAGTGCACCATGTATTTGGGGTATATCTAAATCTCAAATGATTTTATCGAAACTTAGCACACATTATTCTTATCTCAATTCCATTTGCTATGCACAATTTCGTGTAAATCGAGATAAATATATGGGATTTGGTGTTCCATTAACATAAAATCGGACGAAAATATACATGGAAGCTATACCGATATCTTAACAGATTTCAACAATACTTGTCATTCTAGACCTAATTTAGTACATTATTTAAAATTTGGTCTCAATCGAACATATATTGGGAGAATCGATCGAACATAAAATCGGACGAAAATATATATGAGAGGTATATATAAATCTGAACCGATATTTACAAACCTTCATATACGTATACCTTAATTCAGTACGATTTGTAAAGTGCGGGCTCAATCGGACAAAGATAAATCTATATATGGCAGATATATCTAAGTCTTATCCGATTTTTTTTTCAATTTCCATAAAGTTCGATCTTAGGCCATATAGGTGGGCTGTGCTAAATTTCATCTCATTTGGATCAAAAATGCCACCTGTATTTTGTTTAAATTTATCATGGAGAGACAAATCATCGAATGCATAAATCGAAAAAAAAAAATCTGGCCGATTACCAGCGATTTAAGATATTGTCCGGACCCCAATTAAATATTTGCCCAACTGTTCTATACAAGCTGTACCAAAACGTGCACTTTCGTACTCGATTTATGCTTACACGCATAATTCGAGTTCGAAAGTCCACGTTTTGGAACAGGTTCTATAGAACGTCTGTCTACGTGATGAAATTAAATTTAGAATGACCAATTTATTTGGCCCAAGGGCTAACTCTGTTGAAATTGGTGAAAATACGTTGATATTTCTGTATCTATAGTGAATACGATTTTTTACAAATAAGAAGCGAATCCGCAATCCGTGGAGTAAACGTTATAACTTATATACTGAGAGCACGCTCGTCAAAAATTAGTTTAATATTTACACGCTAGTACCTTCGTCCGATTTTTAAAACATTAACCCTACGGTCAATAACCAAAAAAACATACGTAGATCAATAACCGTGGTACATTAGTACCCATCCAAAGATAGCTCTGTAACTCATTAAAAAATTGGACTATTGTGAGGTTTTTGGCTTTAAATTAGTCTGTACGGATCTGGTCTAGATGTAGGAACTCAAAATTATATATACATTAAAATAATATATATTTAAATCCATGCTTAAATGATAATCTATCTAAAACAATCATAGTAAATTTGTTATAGTTTTCGAATGGGTTAAGCTTTTGTAGTTATTTTATTTTTATTTTTATTGGGATCTTATTTAGGTGTTCCTCAACCCCTCTGCAAATTTTTGTGGCCCTAGACAACATGGGGCCATCAGGGCGACTCGTGGAAATCAGAAACTACCTTGGTTTCCTTTGGTATATATTATTTTAATGTATATACAATTTTTAGTTCCTACATCTAGATAAGATTCGTATAGACTAATTTAAAACAAAAAACCTCACGATAGTAAAACTTTTTAATGAGTTACGGAGCTATCTTTGGATGGGTACAAATGTACCACGGTTATTGATCTACGTAGGTAACAAAACAAAAATTGTAAAAATTATATATATGGAAAATATTTAAAAATGTTTTCTTCGATTATGTGTGCAAATACTTCAGGAATGATTCCTCAAAATTTGATCCAAATATCTCCATTATTAAAAATTGTACAGCATTTTTATTCAAAAAAGGTACAAATGTACCCGGTTATTGACCGTAGGGTTAAAGGAAGTCTCAATATCTGTCCAATTGAGAAGAAATTTCGTTCCAAATTGAGCCTAGACGGTTTCGTATTAAAATTAACGTTTGTTCGATTACAAAATTTCACAGTAGACGTCTATTTTTTAGATTTTCACCCTATAACCCACTCAGATATTTACATCTTATAAATACATCTGTGTAGGTGTAAGTATATTTGTAAACTTAAATTTTTCTACAAAGAGAAACAATAATGCATGGCGACAATTCTTTTGTCTCGTATCCTCTGGTTGTGCGTTTTGATTTACAAGCATTTTATATGCTTTCACTTGATTAGATTTCTATTCTTTTGCATTCACGTAGAAAGCGCATAATACCTAGTCTTTCAAAAATTTAAATCCTAATTCATTTAGAGTGTTAACATGCACACACCGACAGACACTGACACACATACCCGCACACACAAACTCCCATATACATTTTTATACATAAATCCGAATGTGAATGCATGTGAAAAAGTAGAAAGCAACATTTTATACAATATCGTATCATGTCTACCTACAGCAACAACAAATACAACAACCAAGCAACGAACGATTTGAAACGGATGATTGTGGCAGTAGATCTGATGTTGGATTTTTAATTCCCTCTCTTTTCCCTTTTAGACATATACAAGTACGTATGTACGGCTGTGTGTGTATTTTATGCATATAACAAAAAAGTATGTCTGTTTGCCGTTATCCCTTCTTTGTCATTGTCAGTCGTTTTAAATTATTAAAATAGTCATCATTGTTAAAACGTTGACAGTCATTACAGGGGATTCATTGATTTTGCTGTTATTAGTGATGATTTCGTTTCGTTCATTCGAACGTTTGGTTTGGTTTTGTTGGTCGATGGTTCGTCGGCCTGTTCGTTGATAGGTTGGTTAGGTGGGTGACAATACTGGTAACGGTAACTCGAATGATAATACCGATGATGATGACGACGACGACGACGATGATGGTGGTGGCATTGTAGGTGGCAAAAAAAGCTTGTAGATAATAGCAAATTGTCTGGTTGGCTAACAGTTTGGCTGGCTAACTGCAGACAATGTTGATGTGGCTGACGATGGCAATTGTGGTATTATTGGTGCGGTAACAAACGCTGACACTGATGACGGTTGAAACGAACGAACGAATGAATGACGACGATAAAGTATTGACATTAATATGGCATGTTTTTCAATTTTTTATTAAGTCTTTTTTGCAAATCATTGAAATATGGGAGATTGTAATGATTTGTGTGTGTACCGATTTTTTTTGTTTCTTCGAAAAATAAATAATTGTTTAAATGTCAAAATTAAAATCAATTTCAGAGATGTCATTCATCAATGAAATTTTCAGAAAGTGTATTATGTGGTATGGTGTAAAAAAGGGATTAATTACAGTCTTTATAAATGAAAAAAGGATTTAGTTGAAAGTTTTATAAATTGAAAAATTTACTTACAAATTAAAGTCTGTTTACTACTTGTAAACAATTGTTTTTAAAGCCTATTATACATTTTAAGAAAGCCCAATACATAATACCTTGCTTCACTGTATGGTGATGGGTACTGTTCTGAGGATACTTATGTCTTTGTGCATATGTTTGTAACAGGTAAAAGGAATCAAGATAGACCCATGATTCCTTTTGAGAATATGCATAGAATCACTTTCTGAGTATGCATGTCCATCCGTCCGTCTGTTGATGTTAAATTGTAACAACGGAACCGGTCGCATTTATAATCCAATTTGGATGAAATTTGATACAGCTCATTTATTTGGCTCAAGGACGAACCCTATTGAAATTGGGAAAAATCGGTTCAGATTTAGATAAAGCTCGCATATATATTTTTCTCCGAATTACGGACTCTACTGAATTGGGTCTAGAGTTATGTGTGCTAAGTTTCGTGAAAATCAGTTCAGATTTAGATATAGCTCCCATATATAGTTTCGCAGATTTTAGGTACATGGTGCACCAAAGTCCCGGCAAATCTTTCTATTTGCACGAATTTTGGAATAGCGTACTGAATTAAGTCTAGAAAGATGGCTGCTAAGTTTCGTGAAAATCGAATCAGATTTAGATATGGCTCCTATATAGTTTTCTCCGAATTACGGACTCTACTGAATTGGGTCTACTGAATTGGGTCTAAGTTTCGTGAAAATCTGTTCAGAGTTAGATATAGCTCCCCTATATAGTTTCGCCCGATTTTAGGTAAATGGTGCACCAAAGTCCCGGCAAATCTTTCTATTTGCACGAATTTTGACATAGCGTAAGTCTAGAAATATGTCTGCTAAGTTTCGTGAAAATCGGATGAGATTTAGATATAGCTCTTATATAGAGTCGCCCGATTTTAGGTAACTGGTGCACCATAGTCCCTGCAAATTTTTCGATTTGCACGTATTTTGGCATAGCGTACTGAAATGAGTCTAGAATGATGAATGGTAAGTTTCGGGAAGATCGGTTCAGATTTAAATTTAGCTCCAATATATAGTTTCGCCCGATTTTAGGTAAATGGTACACAAAAATCCCATCATTCGATTTGAACGAATTTTGGCAATCATGTTAATTGTACAACAAATAATCAATTGGTGTCTGATTGGTGTCAGCGTGTGCCAAGGTTTCTTTAAATTGATTTACAAAATTTAACATAGGTTGCAGAATGATATATATATAGGTATTAATGTTAGTCGGTTTACATATAGGTAAATATCACATATTTAAGTTCGTTCAATTTCACGTCAATGTTCCTTCGAAGTTCGAACAGGCGACGTCGTTTAGGATACATATGTTGAATATATCCAACATGGTGAAGGGTATCATATTGTCGGCCTAGTCTGACTTTACTACTTTCCTTGCGGGTTTGTTTTAAGTTTTGTTCAAATCGTTTCAGATTTAGATATAACAGCCTGTTTTTGAAAAATTCTAAACGAACGAATTCGAGTGACTTACGACCAAACTCCTTGGTTTTGAATTTATTTTTTATTTTTGTTTTGAATCAAGAAACATTTTTTTACATAAATAAAGGTTTGGTAGTAATTCGTTCGAATTGTTTTGTTTCGAATTTTACAAAAACAGGCTGTAACTCCCATATATATTTTCGTTCGATTTTATGTTAATGTTGCACCGCATATTTTTTCTTCCATGTACATGAAATTTGTACAGCGTATTGAATCAAGTCTTAAATATCTATGTAGATCACATATTTTATTTCGTCCGATTCTACTTTTTTTCTATCGGTAGGATATTGTACATATGAGCAGTTCTTGTGTATACTCAAAGTGATGAAATATATATATATATATATATTTATATATATATGGGCAATATTGTCAATTTTTTAACATAGCTGAAGCGAGGTTAACCCCTTTATAACTCGGGAATTACTTAAGTATATGAAAAAAGTGAATAGTTTTGGGTTAATTGATCTGTCGTTGCAAACTGTTCATGATATTGACCTCTAAACTTTATTTTGGTGGAAGCTGTGTCTACTTTAATGTAAAAAAATGTGTAAAAACAGGTTGAGGCGAACCAGTTTTTTTATGTTCTCTATCGATTTGTGACTAAGCCCCTCATTGCACGGTCTTCGTGTCAAAATAAAACTAGAAGCCAACAAAATGGGAACTACGCCCCTTATGTATCATTTTTCAAAATTTTAACTGCATCTACCTTTAAATGATGCTGACATTTTGAAACTCGATTTTGAGTGTTTTTTTTTTTTAATTTTATTTCTAGCTTTAATACGCAAACAGGAATTTATAAAAATCGATTATAAGATTATTGTAGTCGCGAATCTGCGTAATTTAATATGTATTTTGTGTATGTAGTATGAACAGCTTCAGAGTAATACTCATCCGAAGGTGCGAATTTTGTGCGATCAAATTTCTAAAAAACCTATTTTTCGGGCCAAATTTTTAGATATGTCAACTGAATGATATGGGTACCCGCGATCAATAAGGTTTTTTACGTTTCGGATGATATAAAATCTTCTACGTGAAAATTCATCTACTAGAACAGCGGGAACTGGCCTTCCAAAAACACGAAATTGGGCAAAAAATGTTTTTGAAAATATCGCGGATTTATTTGCGTTTTCTGTGTATCATTTCCGCTTCAATAAATGACATCATACGGATTTTGATCTTTTTCGAAAAGAGAACTTTAAAAACTTCAGCCGAAAGAGAGATGTACGCAATTTATCTCAAAAATAGATTGTGCTGGCACATCCATGGTTCTTAATGGACCACATTGAAATCGGTATAGATCGATGTATTTTTTTAAGGTGCACACCGAAATCGGATGCGCGTTAATGGCATATGGAGTTTTCGGAAATTTTTCGCGTTTTACGATTTTTTGGGTACTTCAATGTAACGTGTGGCACATCTTAGCCGTCAAATGAAATTTCGCAAAATATATATGGATTGGAAGATAAACTTCAGTACTTCCTGGGAACCGCATGCGCATCAAATGATTTGGAGAATTACGTGATTTACACGCAATTTAAAATGTATATTTCATAATATTATTTTATTTTAAGATTTATTCCTATTTATAGAATTCTAAGATTTATCGGAAGGGTCTTGATATAATCCGCAAGGCGTATACTTATACACAAAAAGTGATTATTATTATATATGTCAATTTTTCGGCGAAATTCGGGTAAAATAGCAGAATAACCCCAACATTTTTTTCTGAAATTTCTTGTATACAATTAAAAAAATAAATATGATGACATTATTTTTTCGAACCAAAAACAAATATTCATGAAAAATGCTGATTTATGAAAATTCTCAAGGTCATAATAAATTGTGTATGAATGACAATTATTCCACTATGAATAAATTAGGAATGTGATGGATAAAATAACAAATATTCATAGATTTAAGATATGTATAAAATAAGAAATATACTTAGCCAAAAAATTGACGATAACTTTGCGCGCCAAAAATAAAAACAATTCCAATGAAAACAATTGCGCGGCCTAAATGTGATTCTAAATCGATTTGAACAAAATTTTCACATATCATTCTGGAAATTAATTTTCTTATATGTGCAAAATTTCTAAGCAATCGGGCACAATTTTGGTGCTTGGTGCACCATTTGCATAAAATAGAACGAATATATATATGGTAGATTTTTTAATTCACCACGCCTTAAACTTATTTATTTTATACGCTTTATCAAATGTGCAGAATATTATGTATTTGTGCATATGCTTGTAACAGGGAAAGGAAAAGAGATAGACATATCCTTTGAGAAATCGGTTCAGATTTAGATATAGCTCCCATATATAGTTTCTTTCGATTTTAAGTAAATGATGCATCAAAGGCCCGTTGGCCGATTAGGCTTATTGGGACAACATTTTTGGAAATAGTGCTGCAGTTAGTATAGCCTAACCAGTGGCAAGTTTCGTTGAGATCGGTTACATCCGATTTTAAGAAAATGATCTAAAATTGGTTCAGATCTAGATAAAGATCAAATATGTTAATTCATCCAATTTCATGTTAATGGTTGAATCTGTTGAATATAAGGTGAAGGGTATTATATACGGGAACGTCCGACCTTTTTATTTGTTTATGTTTCCAAAGTGTCTCAAATATTCCAATCAAAAATTATCAATATTGATTAACTTTTTTGTATGGTACCCATATAAAATAACCAAACTATTTTCGCCACATCCTATGTATGCCAGGCTTCAAGAAGCCTTTATAACAAATTACTGCAGAAATTTTGTATAAGGGCTGATATACAATTAAACAGAAGATGATCAATATTGGACCATGATGTGGAACATATAAAATTACCATAAAAAGGTCACGACCCCGTTTCAGACAATTTGGAGTCGATTTACAAATGTCCGTCCTTAACCGATTTCGGCCAAATTTTGGGCAGATGGAGAAGAGAAGAAGATGGAGAATATCGGTCCACTCCTTCTGCTGCCTAACCCACAAAATTGTCAAAATTGTGTAAAAGGACACCTATGTAGAAAATAAAATGTACTGTACTATTGAAAGAGAAAGTTGTTTGGAAAAGAGTTGCTTATTGTTAGGGGACTGTTTATTATGGAAGAAAATTCTTTATTTTTCGTCAGTGTTCTTGAAAAAATTCCCCACTGTCCCGATGGTACTTCTTATACCCTTCACAACACTGTGGTACAGGGTATTATGTCCCTATATATTTTTCGATTTGCACGAAATTTGGCATAGCATTCTGAATTAAGTCTAGAACGATGTGTGTAAAATTTCATGAAAATCGGTTCAGATTTAGATATAGCTCCCATATATGTTTTCGTCCGATTTTATGTAAATAGTGCAACACAGTCCCTATATATCCTTCCCTATAAATTCTTCATTTCCTGTTAATTGTCCTTCAAAAATTACGTCTGTTAGGATTCCATCTGTTGAATATATCCAAAGTGGTGAAGGGTGTCATATAGTCGACCCCGTCCGACTTTACTACTTTCCTTACTGGTTTTTTATTAAAAAACATTGCGTTTATTATACAAAATTGATTTTCTTCTTTAAGGGAACCCCCTCCCCCATTCTAGATTTTTTATTTTTAAGATTTTAAATGGGTTGGTAAATGAATACCAATGTTTGTAACTTTGAACATACATATTTGAAGATTTAAAAAGGAACAACAATAATTTACAAAACATTTTTGTTGTTGTTTTTTGTGATCAAAGAAAGTGCTTATTTTTGATGGCGGGCATGATAACTCCTCACTGAAACATCGGAATCCGAAAATTCCAACGGTGTTAGAAAAAGGACATGTCTGACTCTCGTGTGAACTAGGATTATTGACTTCGCACAACAATTAACAAAATGGCGGAACTTTTTGTAAAATCGCCTATTTTTGACGACAAACCAATTTAAAAAATAAGTAAGATCTTCACCGATTGGCTTTATCCTAGTTCATATGATTGCTATACACTCACAGAGAAACGTCCCAAAATTTAAAATCGATTGGGTTATTAGTTTTTGAGTTATGGTGCCCGACATTCCCAAAAAACCCTGTTTGGAGAAGAAGCCCTCTTGCTGTCACTCGATTCTGACACAATAAATCGGCTATATCTTCAAAAATTGTTGAGATTTTCACTTTAAAAGTTTCGAATTAAATCAAAATACAAAATTAAATTTTTTTCGAACAGTGAATGGGGGGTCCCCTTAAGAAACAAAAAATACAGAGCATTCGTTTCTTTTGAACTACAATAAATAAAATCATCAATTATTTTGTCTAATTGACTTAATCATTCACACACACTTTACTCCGAAACAATAAACATTTAACAATCAGTGTGCTCTTTCAAAACATAGACCATAAATGAGCTGTTAGTCATTTTTCGTTTTAATTGCTCCATTCATAAAATGCGATAAAAGTATCTCAAAACTCTGTGGGTATATTTAGCACATGTAGTGTATCACGGGAGGAGAACAAAGCATGGCTTTACAACATAAACTAAGATATACGACTACGCTCCTCTGAAGGAAGATTCCCACACACAGCGCACCTTGAAGACACCAGCATCAGGGACTTAAGTACATATTTATTCTCGTAAGAAAGCGTCGTGTCAGCAACAGACAAAGTAGATTTTATCTACCATGGTAACTGGGAGGATGATAAAAAGGGAAACCCAGGACCTTTTGTCTACGAAAAAAAAATGGATGATGGAAAATGTTTCTGCTGCATTCCATTTGAAATACACACTTCATTTGCAATGACTGTGGAAAGAGCTAGGCTATGAAAGAAGTGACCGACCGGTTAACCAAAAAACAACCGAACCTGGCTAGGTTCTTACATTGCTGGTCGTTGGTTGTTGCTTTGTTGGTGTTTTCTGTTGTTGTTGTTGTTTTTGTTGGTGGTACTCTCTAACAAGGTAATTATAACTTTTTCTTTTGTGGTTATTGTTGCTTTTGATGTTGTTAATGTTGCACGTATTTTATTATGCTACTCGTAGCTGCCAAAACCTACATAATTCATAGTTATTATAAACTTAAGCTATCGCCGGCACAGAAGAAGACGACGACGACTGAGAAGAAGCAGCGGAAGATGATGGAACACTGAACCTCTGGTTGAGGTATTCGTGATGGTATCCACATCACCATCACCACGACCAACAGCAACAACATCACAAACTGCTGCGTTAACAACATTAGCAGCAGAATTTCTAAACCAAACATGCAACAATACCAGCAGCAGTGGCAGGAGTTGCGGGACCAGTAGCAGCATTAATACCAGCATAAAGTTTTTATTTGGTGGTGTTTGTTTTTAGTTCAACACTCACTTAAAAGTGAGAAAATATTTCATTTTGCCCCAACACTATGGTCATATTTCCATAGAGACTTAATGCCAGGCAATAAGACAAAACAGTCCAGCCCGGACACACAGCCAGATAGACAGCAAACTCTGGCTGCAGAATGCAGTGTCGGGAAGTATGCATGAAATTGTATAGAAACTACAATTTATAAAACCATCACCGCAGAAAAAAAAACACACACACACAACTGGAGAAGTTTTTCTTGTTTCATCAACAGAACATGGAGAGGAAGATGGAAAAAAGACCAAAAAGGAATACCCACCACAAAAACCATATTCGCCATAAATTCATTTTCCACCTGAACTCCTTTGTGTTTGTTTGTTCGACTTATATGGGAAATAGAAAATGAGGAAGGAATGTGGTAGGGTAGGATGTGACGTGGTGTGGGCAACATTGTTGAATAATATGCATTCTAGACATTTTGATTTTGTAAGAGCCAGTCATGTCATGGCTGGCTGTAACACTTGCACAGTTTTAACCTTGCACAATGTCAAACATATGAATATTCAACATTTTCATTGAAACTTACAATTTATAAAAGAACAACTTTATGAGTGGTGTATTACAACAGATAAAGTTTAAGTTAGGTGAATTTAAGATAATTTTTGAAGACAACTTAGCTGAAAAAAGTCCATTTGTTTGCGATTGTCATTATCCTAAGAAAATCATTGATTGCAAAACTCAGAAGGAAACAAGTAAGAAAAGCAGTAAAGTCGGACGGGGCCGACTATATGATACCCTTCACCACTATGGGTATATTAAACAGGACTATTACCATGAAATTGGGTAAAATAAAATATGTGATATTTATCTAACTGTAAATCGACTTCAAACAAATATCAATAGGTCATCCTTTGGGCTATGTCTGTACTTCTAGAAAACGCAACTACGTAATTCTTAGTTCAATTTTGTACGTTGTGCAAAATTTGATGTCATTCTGAAATATGGAAGTTATATCCAAATATGAACCGATTTGAACTTATGCTGTGTGGTTATACAAATTTCAGTACGGTATGCTATATTGTTGTGCGTCAATTACTTGAAATGTCTATAATTAAGGGAGGATTTTTCAAAACTTTGCACACATCAGTCTGGACTAAAATATGTTCCAAAGCAATCGAAGGATATATGAGACTATGTGCACCATTTACATGAAATGGACGAAACTATATATGTACACTAATTCTTTTACCTCCCGCACGAAGTGTAGAAAGTTTGAAATGTTGCAAATTTCATATGAATGTAATGGAATATCCAATTTGATTCGTTAGATGAAAATTGGTGCAAACACCGATATATATGGGATCCATCATTTCTTAAATCGGACCTATATATCTGGCTATATCAAGGGTCAACATTCATATGAAGTATTGTGCAAACAGTTATTGTAACATCTGTGTATATAAATATATATGGGAGCTATATCAACCCCGATTTTTCCCAATATAACCGGGTTCGTCCTTGGGCCAAATGTATACTGCCAATTTTTTAAATTTTAATTTCAATCGGACACCCGTTCAAAGCTATGTCTGCATCTACACCAATATCAACAATAACGTCATTCTAATCTCAATTTGATACGTTGTGCGAAATTTCGTGTCAATAGGACAAACATTAGGAGTGGGTTGCACCATTTACATAAAATCGAACGAATATATATATATATATATATATATAATAAATTGAACGAATATATATATATATATATAATAAATAAATCAGACAAAATTATATATGGGGGCGATATCTAAATCTGAACCGATTTTCACGAAACTTAACACACATCATTCTAGACTCAGTTCAGTACGCAATGCCGACTTTCGTTCAAGTCGAAAGATATATTTTGGAGCGTTGGTATACAATTTCATATAATCCGATGAATATATGGGAGCTATATCTAAATCTGAACCAATTTCAATGAAACTTTCCTCACGTTAGGTTATACTAACTTCAGTTCGTTGTGTAAAATTGTGTGTCAATCGGTTTAACTTTGGGTCTTTGGTGCAACATTAGCTTAAATTCGGGCGAAATTATATATGGGATTTATATCTAAATCGGATCCGTTTTCAACAAAACTATGCATACATTAATCTGGACCTAATTCAGTACGCTGTGCAAAATTGTATGGCAATCGGTATAACATTGAATCTTATTTACTTAAAACATTTACTTCAAATCGGACAAAACAAAACTATATATGGAAGTTATATCTAAATCAGAACCGATTGCACCGCAACTTGTCACATGTTATGTTATACTAATTTCAATACGTTTTATGCCTATCGGTCATATTTTGGGTCCTTGGTGCACCATTTACATTAAATCGGACGAAAATATATATGGGAGATATATCTAAATCTGAAACGATTTTCTTGAAACTTAGCACACATTTTTTATACCCTTCACAACTCTGTGGTACAGGTTATTATGTCTTTGTACATATGTTTGTAACAGACAAAAGGAATCGATATAGACCCATGGTTCCTTTTGAGAATATGCATAGAATCACTTTCTGACAAAGACATAAAAGTATAAAGATAGGACAATCGATACGTCAACAATTTGCAATAGATGGCTTTTCCTCTGTTGTTATCATAACAGTCTTTACGTTTTCTATGTCTTTGTTTCTGTGTCGATTTATGCATGTTCGTCCGTCCGTCCGCCTGTTGTTGTTAAATTGTAAACAAAGTACAGGTCGCACTTTTGATGCGAATTGCATGAAATTTGGCACAGCTCATTCATTTGGCCCAATTACGAACCCCATTGAAATTGGGTAAAAACGGTTCAGATTTAGATATAGCTCCCATATATATTATCGTCAGATCTTAAGGAAATGGTGCACTAAAGACCCTAAAAATCTTTCGATTTGCAAGAAAGGGTATCATATACTTACTGGTTTAGACTTAATTCCGTAACGCTTGCCAAATTTCGTGCAAATCGAAAGATGTTTAGGGAATTTGGTGGACAATTTATATTAATTCGGACAAAAATAATAGCCTGCACCACAGTGTGGTGAATGGAAATTAGCGCCTAACAAGTTTATCACGTCTCCATATTACTCTGATCTTTGTCTGCCAAATAACCGAACGGAATATGTTAATACTTTTCGTGAATAGCTATCCTACCGATACGGATGTTTGAGTATCTACGTCAGCAGTATCTACAAAAACTCTGCGAGAAAGCGAAATTATAACAGGGAATCTTTGTAACATTTTAATAAAAAACCAGTTAGGAAAGTAGTAAAGTCGGACGGGGCCGACTATATGATACCCTTCACCACTTTGGGTATATTTAACAGATGAATTTTAACAAATGTCGCATTTCTAAAGGACCAGTAAAATAAATTGGATCCATAAACATGTCCTTCTGCAACCTATACTAAAGTTTTCATTTGGTCAGATATAGAAGTTATATCTAAATCTGAACCGATTTCATAAAACTTAACACACATCATTCTAGACCTAATTCATTACGCTAAGCTAAATTTGGTGCAAACCGAAAGATATTAAGGGACTTTGGTACATCATTTACCATAAATCGGACGAAAATATAGATGGGAGTCAACTCAGAAAGTGATTCTGAGCATATTTTCAAAAGAAACCATGTGCCTATTTGCCTAAATACATAATACCCTGTACAATAGTGTGGTGAAGGGTGAGATTTCGGTCGAAAAATACGATCAGAACCCCCAAAATACCAAAAATTTGGGGGTGCCGTTATATGGGCACTACCAGAAAAACTGGACCTATATTTACAATTTTTAGTGGAGTAATTTGATACCTAATAAGAACCCAATTTTCAAAATTTCAGAGAATTCAGTTATAAAACGAGCCCAAGAACCCGAAAATACCGAAAATTGGGCGTACCCTTATATGGGGGCTATCCGAAAAAAATGACCTTTATTTATAATTGTTGGTAGGGAGATTTGCTACCCTCAAGAACCCCAAAATACCGAAAATTTGGGAGTACCCTTATATGGTAGCTATGCCTAAACGTGGATCGATTTTCTCCAATTTCAATAGGGCTCGTCCTTGGGCCAATTAAGTGGCCTTTGCCAAATTTCATCCAAATCGGATCATAAATGCGACCTGTACTTTGTTAACAAAAATATATGGACGGACGGACAGACGGACATGCATAAATCGACTCAGAAAGTGATTCTATGAGTATAATACATAATACTCTGTACCACAGTGTGGTGAAGGGTATCATAAATTATCACAAAAGTTGCGAATATACCAAAAGCCATTCAAAATTGTAATAAAATATTTAAATAAAAATAAAATGAAAATAAATTAAAAAATATATAAAAATTATATTTTTTTCATAAAAACAACCTTTTGATTCGTAACCCATCTTTGCCTTCACACAGATTAATTACAGGCATTCTTTTTTGACAAAAGCCCTTCTTTTCTCTATATATTTTATTTACGTTTTCCGCCCTTTATGTCTATGTACTTTAATTTAACTTATCCAACTCTATAATATTAAAGTGTATTGAATAAAACATTCGAATGCAATATCCAATTAGTTAAAAAAAAACAACTATTCCCAACTTAACTTACATTACAACTTTTTTACATTTACATCAAACAGCAGTGATGGCCGAATTCAAGTTTCACATAGTTTCTGGGTCATTTTTATATATTTTGCCATAAAAAAAGAAACAAACAAAAAATACAAACTTGTGAAAAAAAATGCTTTAATGTTACTCGTAATTTATTATTATTTTTCATGTAGTTTTCTTTTTTTTTGTTTTTGTTATATTTGTTACCTTCAACTTTCTCCTGTGACGAAAAACGAAAAGTTGAAAGTTTTTCACTTTCATCCATCAATTTGTACGGTAATGTACGAAACATATGATGTTCCTTGTAATTGCAACAAAAACAACAACAACAACGAAACAGATACACTCAAGCAAGTAAAAAAGTTGGCATTGTATTACAACGGAAACGGAAATGATTACCAAGCACTGTTATAAGCTTGGGCAAGCACTTTGTGTAAATGCTTAGTTACCTTGTTAAATGTAGTGTCTGATTTAATTTTTGTTTGTTGCCCTTTGATGGAAAGAAAGGTAAACAAAGTGAGCGAAGTTTTTAAGTTTTAAAGATATTTCGACATAAAAGACATATTTTAGAGAGATGTTTTGGAGCTTATAAGTAAATGATCTCCTGTATCTATAGAAAAAATATGCCCTTTGTGAACTGAAAATATATATGTGGAAAAAAATATCCTTCTGAGTACGTCTTTCCATTAAAAAAGTATCCTCGTGAAAATTAAGATTTTCTATATAGATCAGAGTAGTAGTAGAGGAGTATATTCAATAGATAAAGTATCCTCAGTACTCTGAAGCTTTTTCTATAGAAGCAAAAAAAAAAAATCAGTGAGGACAGTTCAAAGTCTGACGGAATCGACTATATGATACTGTACTTAGATGCTTAGAGTACGTGGGTACCAACCTTGCGGTCTTACCCCACGGTGCTGTAAACACCAGTTAATACAAAGCGTCAACCAACGCCCCCACACCGAAATGCAGGTACCAATCGATCACACGTATTTGGACGCGATCACCTCCTTGGATGAGGAGCGGAGCCCATCTAAAACTCCTGCCTTTCTATGGGTCAGGCACCCGGTTGTAATGCAACTCCACACCGAGCCACAGCTCTACCCGCGATTTGGGTATAAACCACATCCAGCACGATGCTCCCCGAAGGGCCAACACCAACTGCCAGGCTAGATCCGCAGACCTAGGGGCCCTGACACCCGTGCTATCGAAACCTTCGGTCAGGTTCATAGCCAAAGCTATTACCAGTAGAACCCCAAACAGTTCGAGACTGGCCACTCACAGACTATAGCCTCTGCCCAGCTTCATAGCCAAAGCTACTACCATTAGGACTAAACATGCAGGCTCTCTACAATGAAACAATTGCTGAAAGGGGATACAATGCAAAAGTGGCCACCAACATCACACGATATTGGTAGCCCCTCCCAACAAATATTCCACAAGCCTGCTAGTCCGGGAATGGTCCCCCACAGATTAAACTCTGCACATTTTCGTAGCCGAAGCTACTACCATTTGAACTTGTAACTGCAGGCTCTCCACAATGGAATGACCATAAAGAGAGGACGAAAACAGATGCAAAAAACCAACACCTCTCGATGCTAATTCCCACACCGTCTCCATCCTGACCCAATGATCATTCCACAAGCCTACAAAGTTCGGGAATGGTGACACAGGACAGTGACCATAACCACTCGGGTATCCGGCCCGTCGGATCACACACTCAGGACAGTGACTAGACACCCTCACGAATGTCCAGCCCGTCGGACCAAACACCCGAAAACCATCAACCAATGGCCATAACCAAACACGTCCATGCAGACGATTCGGCACCACCAACAGACACAGCGACCAGCACCTACCCATACACACACACACGCAGAGCGACAAGCCAAACCAACAACACCTCCAGCGCAACCACACACCTCACCCCAAGCGCCACTACACTACCATAGGCATGACAATGCAGTAGGCACCAGCAACCACCAACACCACGAGCAAGCAACCACTCACCACGGCAGCTTAGCGAAGTCAGTGCATGACTTCCACAGAATGAAGCCACACACCAATACCGCTCAACTGCCAACCCCCGAGGCCAGCAAACGATGAGCCGGCACAGGGAAACGCTAAGCAGCTCATGAAACAGGACCATACACCAGATGACGACTAGCTCAGAGGATCACCTCCACTAAGTCTAGTCCTTCTCCTAGTAAACATCTCCCTCGCAAACACGCCAAGTGCCGCATATGCCTCGTCCCCCACGACCGAAGCTGTTAGATCCCAACCATCCTGGGTACTGCGAATACCCATTCTGGCCAAGTCTCTAACGTCATCATAAAACATGCACTGAGTCAGTACGTCCCCCTCAGGTCCCCCCACAACCACAATCCGGAGAGTCAGACAAAGTTCGCTTATGCAAAAACGCATTCAACGAGCCGTGCCCCGTCAGTAAATACCCCAGACTAAGACCAAAGCCAAAGTCTGGTCGATCCTGTACGAAGGTCACGTCTTTGATAAAGGCGTACGTCACCCGACCAATTGGGCAAACCTTTGGAAGTTTGGAGCATAATTTATATAAATCGCCGAACATATACAGTGAAGCTACATCTAAATCAGAACCAATTTCGAAAAAAACTTAACTCCCGCTATTCTAGATCTAATTTGATACGTTACGTATGATTTCATCTCAGTCTGACAAACATTTGGGAGTTTGCAGCACCATTTATATAAAATCGATCGACATTGTATATGGGAGCTATATCTAAAACGACAAAAATTAACATACATCATTCCAGACTCAATTCAATATGCTATGCAAAATTTCGTATATATCGAGCAAACATTGGTGTATCATTCACATAAAATTTGGTATTTTGGAGCACCATTTAAAGGTAATAAATCCACATTTTCTAGAAATTTGATGCAGACATGTAAACTGTGGTACAGGGTATTATGTCCTTGTGCATATTGTAACCGGCAAAATGAAACGAGATAGACACATGGTTCCTTTTGAGAATATGCATAAAATCACTTTCTGAGTCGAATTATGCATGTCCGTCCGTCTATCTGTCTTTCCATGTTAAATTGTATACATATTGCCCATATTCGACGGACCCATGTTTTTTTTTTTTTTTAAAAAATCAAAGAAAAAAATAAAAATTTGGCGATTGGCAATGTTAATCATTTAATTTGTTCCAAGTAGATTTGTTTACATCAATTTTTGAATATGATATCTCTCAAATGGCCGCCTCTGGCGTTGATGATGTATTGTGCCCTTTTTGCTGCATTTTCCATCGTTTTTGCCAACATTTCGGCCGGAATAGCGGCTATTTCTTCACGAATGTTGTCCATGAGCTCTTGTACTGTCCTTGGCTTGTTAACGTAAACCTTTGACTTCAAATATCCCCACAAGAAGAAGTCAGGTGGCGTCAAATCGGGCGAAAGCGGTGGCCAGTCCAAATCACCACTTTTCGACATCAAACGGCCCGAAAACAAATTCTTCAGAAAATCGATTGTTATGCGACTTGTGTGCGGTGGAGCGCCGTCTTATTGAAACCAGAACTGCCTCATACGCTTTCGACGAATAATTGGCATCACAAAATAGGTCATCATGTCGCGATAACGCTCCTGATTGATGGTAACAGCATGGCCATTTTCATTTTGGAAGAAAAACGGCCCAATGACCATTTTCGCATTAACGCCGCACCAAACTGTGACTTTTTCGTCATGAAGAGGCACTTCTTGAATATCCTGAGGATTTTCAGTTGCGTAAAAATGGCAATTTTGCTTATTTACGGTCCCAATCAATGTGAAATGGGCTTCATCGGACATGATAATTTTGTTCCAAAATTGCTCGTCATCTTCGGCCATTTCGATGACTCTTTGGGCCCATTCCAATGGACGAGGCTTGTCCGCAGGCAACATTCTTTGCGTCAGTTGAATTTTGTACGGGAACAAATGCAAATCAATGCGAATAATCCGTTGTAAAGTGGACCGAGCCATGCCCAACTGCTGAGAACGGCATTTTTGGGATGTTCTTGGGGACCTCTCAACACTGGCTCGTACGTCAGCGATATTCTCGGCCGATCGCCTTGGTCGACTTTTATATGGCGTCTTCGGATTAGAAAGAGCCTTACCAGTCGAAAATTTTTCGTATAAACGCTTAATGGTGTTCTTAGAAGGCGCACTTCTCACATTTTTTTTAATGTTTTAAAAGCACGTCGAGTTTTCACAATTGACTTCTTCTGTTGAATGTAAATTTCAACTATTTTCTCGCGTGGCGTGTATTGGTTCATGGTAAAAATCTGCTTGAAATGACGCTTCAAACGCGGTATGTCATTAAGCGATGTGACATCTCTGTCAAAAGTTATGGCGTTGCCAGATGGGTCCTTCGAATATGGGCAACCCTGTACAGCTTGCATTTATGATCCGATTTGGATGAAATTTGGCACAGCTCATCTGAATGGCCCAAGGACGAACCCTATTGAAATTGAAAGAAATCGGGTGGAATTTATATAGCTCGCATGTATTTTTTCGTCCGATTTCATGTAAATGGTGCACCAAAGTCTCTGTATATCTTTCGATTTTCATCAAATTTGGCATAGCGTACTAAATTAAGTCTAGAATGATTTGTGTTAAGTTTCGTGAAAATCGGTTCAGATTTAAATAAAGCTGCAATCTATATATTCATCCGATTTTAAGTATATTAAGCACGAAGGGCCCAAAATATGACCGATATGCACGAAATGTGCTGAAATTAGTATGAACTAACAAACTAACAAGTTTCGTTGAAATCGGTTTAGATATAGCATCCATTATTTTTTCACCGATTTTAAGTAAATCGTGCCCAAACTCCTCATTTTTGTCAGATTGAAATTTGCACAAGTTACAAAATTGAGCAGAGAATGACCTAACTGATATAATCCATATATTCGACCGCCTTCATGTTTATTGGATTTCTAATAATCAACGAGTGTTCGATTGAGATTTAAATCGATTTACATAAGTTTGTCTCATTCTCTATTTATCCAAATAAGGAGTTTAGTACAGGTTACAAAATGACATGTTTATGGATCAATCTAGGTCGGTTCACATTTACATATAGAGCACATATTTTAGTTCATCCAATTTCATGGCAATGGTCTTTCGAGAATGTGACGTCTGTAAGAATGCATCTGTTGAATATACTCAAAGTGGTGAAATGTATCATATAGTCGGTCCGTCCACCTTTAATTCTTTCCTTACTGGTTCTATATGAAAATATTCCTAATAATACACTCAACCCAAACTTGGGTAGGTAATAATAGCAATGATCTTTTAACTTATTTATATGGTAAACAATTCCATTCTCTCTGAATATCCTTTTTGCATTCACATGAAATTCACATGAATTTTCTATAATTGAAAAAAAAAGAAAATATTTGAATGTTTTTCTGCACAACATACAAAAAGCGGTTACCACAACAGTTAGTGATTGCCATGTGTACCTTTAATCCGATGGCAATTGTTATTTTGCTACTCATATCTATCAAGTTTTGCAACAAAAAAGTATTCCAATTGGTTTTACTTTTCTTCGTTTTTCCAACCATTTTCCATCAAAGATGAGTATCTTATTTGCACTTTTGTCGATAGAGCGCATACTTGATGCTGATTCTGTTTCATTGCCTTTATCATCATCACCACTCCATTCGTTTTTTTCCTGTTCAGAATAAATGAAACGGCGATATAAACGAATGCGAAAGGATGAGAAAGTTTTTTTTTCTGCAACACTTTGTAGTCAGTTTGAAGTACTTTCGGATAAGTTTGTGGTTTATAATGATGCTGCCGTTGCTGCTACTGCTGATTTATTTACATAACGTCAAGTGTTTCAATGTGATAAGCTTTTTGAGTGCCTTGATTTCGATTCATGCTGTTGCCATTGCCACTTTGTCGGTCTGCCTGTCTGCCCGGAGGCATCTCTCATTCAGCGGTTTTATTTCTTTGTTTCCGTCGAATGACAAAAGGTTATCGATAGTTTGCCAATAGAGAAGAATTTATTTTTATTGATAGTTTTTTTCGTGTTCTTTTATTACAAGGGTTTGGCATATATATGTATGTAGAAATTTTGCATCTTGGGTTTGGAGGTTTTGTTCTTTGGCATGGTGCGAATTTTCTTCTTCTTTGTTTGGGAATTGCTCATGAAAAGTTAATGTGCCCGCCGCTCACTGAACCAGACGACATATACATGAATTATATCATAAACTTTTTGAGGTTGAAAAGTTTCGTTTTTTTTTAAATTTCTTGGTTTGTTTTAATGAATTTAATTGGTATGGAAATTGTTTTGATAGATGATGTTGGTTGGTATTAAAAACCAAAAAAAACAAGAAATACCAAAGTTGAAAATAGCCATAAATATTTAAATGTTTTATCTGTGGGCGTCCTAATGTGAAGTGAGAAGTTTCGTTGTCATTTCCATAGGAAAAATTTTCTCACATAGTGAAGAAAAAAATATTTTTGTGGTAAATTTATCCAGCGCCTACATAATTTGGAAAGTTGTGAATTTTAATATCAATTACGATTCAAAATGGGGGCTGCATGAGGAGGTATTTTTTCTAATTTTTAAATTTATTTGAAATAATTAATTTGAATTGAGGTTTCATTTTCAGATTTTCTATACTTTACAGCCATTTTTGGTATCTACTTCTTTCAAAATCTTAAAAAATCCTATGGAAATTGTGCCAAATGAAGGCTTCCTTCCTATGGCTTTCAGGATATACCATTATTGATTTTCATGTTTGCCAATCAGCGAGAGGAAAACCTCGTTTTCGTGGGAAACTTAAACTTTGGCTCCCAAAAGCCGTAGAATATTGAGTCACGATTCCTTTGCCAAAAAGCAAAGTCACACATGCACTTTAGTTAGGCCAACATAAAAACAAAATTTTAACAGTGAAAGCTTCGACTAAAAACCATCTTCATACAAAAGAAACACAGATTGTGACCTTTAAATGCACCCGCCTCGAATGAAGTAAAACTCTTAGAAGTAAAAGTCAGAAAAAAAACCAAAACAACCTACTCTACTCTAGTCAATCTTCGTAAAAATCTGTGTACATTGAATTGAAACCTTTCAGGTTAGGGAGTTTTTGTTTGGCGAACTATGAGGAGTTTTTTCTTTGTTTCTATCAAGCGTCTATAATGTTTGATTTTGGCTTTACTTATAGACCGTAGAAAAGAGAAGAAAGAAACAGAAAAAAAAACGTAATACCTTTGGCTTCGTAAATCTGCAGCGTAAGCATTTCTCGGCACGCTGTTTGGGAGTTTTCCTCCATTTTTTGTTTATTTTTCTCAAACGAATAGCTTTCTTATCCGGAATGAAAGTAAAATCTTTTCATTTCTTGTAGTTTTTTTACCATGAAAATTTAATCCCCGTGACAAAAGAGGATATATCGTAAAAGAAAATCATTGATTTTCACATTTGAGCCAGAAGAAGAAATTTGTTCGCACTTTTTTCAATTATACAGAGAATTTAGAAGGCCTCATTGTTTAGACTTTTTTATTTCAAAGTGCATTTTAAACTGGGAAACAAGTTATCATTCGTTATACAGAAAGAAGAGACCTCAAAGATCTGATCATTTGTTTCTATAGTAAAATCCACTCTGTGATAGTTACGCTATTTCTGGCCAGTAAGGAAAGTTCAAAAGTCGGACGGGGCCAACTATATGATACCCTTCACCACTATGGGTACATGCAACACATGTTAATATCTACAATATCCTGTAGTTATAGAAATGTCGCATGCATCAGTCGGGACCTAATTCAGTACTCTGTGCAAAATTTTGTCTCAATCGGATAAATATTGGCAGTATGGAGCTTCATTCACATAAAATGGGACGAAACTATACATAGCAGCTATGTCTAAATCTGAACCGATTCCAATAAAATTGCACATACATCAGTAGGGTCCTAATTCAGTACTCTGTGCAAAATTTTGCTTTAGTCGGAACACTATTGGGAGTTTGGTGCACTATTTACATTAAATCGGACGAAACTATAAATCGAAGCTATATCTAAATCTGAACCGATTTCGTCCTTGGGCCTATTATGTGACCTGTGCCAAAATTTCATCCAAATCGGATCATAAATGTTAACAAAAATACATGGACGGACAGACGGAGGGACATGCATAAATCGACTCAGAAAGTGATTTTATGCACATTCTCAAAAGGAACCATGTATCTATTTCGATTTTTTACCTGTTACAAACATATGCACAAAAACATAATACCCTGTACCACAGTATGGTGAAGGGTATAAAAACGCTAATACGCGAAATTGTGTGTATAAAATGTAAATAAAATCAGAGATCCGCACATAAAATATATATTTTTATTTTATAAGCTTGCTATATAGCGAGTAAAACGTTTAATATTGTTGGCTCTGTTGTTATGATATCGTAACAACAGACGAAAAGTCATCTATTGGAAATTGTTGACGTATCGATTGTCCTATCTTTATACTTTTATGTCGTTGTCAGAAAGTGATTCTATGCATATTCTCAAAAGGAACCATAGGTCTATCTCCATTCCTTTTATCTGTTACAAACATATGCACAAAAACATAATACCCTGTACCACAGAGTTGTGAAGGGTATAAAAAATGTGTCCTAAGTTTCGATAAAATCGTTTCAGGTTTAGATATAGCTCCCATATATATTTTCGTCCGATTTAATGTAAATGGTGCACCAAGGACCCAAAATATGACCGATAGACATAAAACGTACTGAAATTAGTATAACTTAACCTGTGAAAAGTTTCGTTGCAATTGGTTCTGATTTAGATATAGCTCTCATATATAGTTTTGTTTTGTCCGATTTTAAGTAAATGATTTATGTAATAAAGGTTCAATGTTATACCGATTGCCACACAATTTTGCACAGCGTACGGAATTAGTTCCAGATTAATCTATGCAAAGTTTTGTTGAAAACGGATCCGATTTATATATCGACGCCTCCGAACCATAGTATGCTAAGTCGGCTTAGCATGTTATAAAGTTCTTTACGTTTTTAGATACTACGGTCCTTAATTTAAATTCACTGAAATTTTGGTAATCATCGGCCAATCCAAACCAAAGTTATAAGCAAAAATGTACTTAGCATGGCACGTACGATTAAAGAAACTTCCATACTTTGAAAGCTTCTACTGAAAAACTCACTTTTCAGACTTAGCATACTATGGTTCGGAGGCGTCGATATAAATCCCATATATAATTTCGCCCGAGTTTAAGTTAATGATGCACCAAAGACCCAAAGTTAAACCAATTGACACACAACGAACTGAAGTTAGTATAACCTAACGTGAGGAAAGTTTTATTGAAATCGGTTCAGATTTAGATATAGCTCCCATATATTCATCGGATTATATGAAATAGTATACCAAAGCTCCAAAATATATCTTTCGACTTGAACGAAATTCGGCACACACAGTGTGGTGAAGGGTATAAAAAGGGGGTTAATAATTTTTGGGAGGGAGGTTTGTTACCATATACGACTACAAAAAACCAAATTACAAAGAATTTTGTTGAAAAACGCGCTCAAGAACCCCAAAATACCGAAAACTGGGAGGTACCCTTATATGGGCGCTACCCGAAAAATGGGCCTACATTTATAATTTTTTGTGGAGAGATTTGATAGATAATAAGAACTCGATGTACTAAATTACAGTCAATTCGGTCGAAAAATACGATCAGAACCCCCAAAAATACCGAAAATTGGGGGTACCTTTATAAGGGGACTATCCGAAAAAATGGACCTATATTATAATTTTTAGTAGGAAGATTTGCTACCCAATAAGAACACAAAGTACGAAATTTCAGCGAATTCAGGTAAAAAAAACGCGCTAAATAACCTCTAAATACCGAAAATTGGGGGGTACCCTTATATGGGAGCTATGCCTTTCCGTGGACCGATTTTCTCCTATTTCAATAGGGTTCGTCCTTGGGCCAATTAGGTACCTGTGCCAAATTTCATCGAAATCGGATCATAAATGCGACCTGTACTTTGTTAACAAAAATACATGGACGGACAGACTGACGGACATTCATAAATCGACTCAGAAAGTGATTCTATGCATATTTTAAAAGAAACCATGGGTTTATCTCGATTATTTTTGCCTGTTACAAAGACATAATACCCTATACCACAGTGTGGTGAAGGGAATAAAGGGTATGCGATTAATCGGTTAATCATTTCGATATTTTCAATGTTTTAACCAAACATTGCCACCGAAGCTGTTGTAAGTTGTCATTTCGTGTTCCTTAAGGTTGAAAAACATATTTGCAGAAATTGTTTTTCCCAGAGAATGGTACGAATAAATTTGCGGTATTTGAAGGGTTAAGACATATTTTCCCATAGATGTGGCTGCAATTTCCTGATTTATGATGAATGAAAAAATTCTTCACAGAAATTCCGTTCCTATATAAAGCTGGCTTTGTACCTATATAAGGATATCTACCATTTAAAAATTCGGTTCGGTCGAATCTTACGTTTTTTTTTTTTTTTTTTTTTTTGTTTAGATAAAAGTGTACTCACTGCGGTATTTATTGGATGAAATTGAGGAATTGGATGAAATTTAGCATGGGTCATTTATTTGGTCCAAGGACAAAATAGCTACAAATTGATATATGCCAAGTTTTGTTGAAATCGGTTCAAATTTAGAAATAGCTCTCATATATAGTTTCGTCAGATTTTATGTAAATAGTGTACCAGACACCCAATGTTTACCCGAATGAGACAAAATTTTGCGCATCGTACTAAATTAGGTACAGTTTGATGTATGCGAAGTTTTGTTGAAGTCGGCTCAGACTTACATATATATATTTTCGTCCGATTATATGTAAAAGGTGCACCAGACACCGAATGTTTGTCCGATTGAGACAAAATTTTGCACAGCGTACACAGCTTAACCCATTAACGGTCAAAATAAAACTGTCTGTCGAAAATTGCTTCAATTGATTTATATTAATTCATTACCGACTAAACAAAAGGGATTCCATAAAAAAAAACTTAAAATTCATTGCTCACTTTTGGGAATAAGGGGTGTCCCTACATTGGGACCTTACCTTACCTTTAAGCCAAAATTGTCACTTTTTTATACCCTCCACCATAGTATGGAGGGTATATTAGTTTTGTTTTTCCGTTTGTAACGCATCGAAATAATCATTTCCGACCCTATAAAGTATATATATTCTTGATCAGCGTAAAATTCCATGACGATCTAAGCATGCCCGTCTGTCCGTCTGTCTGTTGTAATCGCTCTAGCGTCTAAACGAATTGAGATAGAGCGCCAAAATTTTGCATAGAGTCGTCTTTTCTGCAGGCATATCAAGTTCGAAGATGGGCTATATCGGTCCACGTTTAGGCATAGCTCCCATATAAGGGTACCCCCAAATTTTCAGTATTTTGAGGTTCTTGAGCGCGTTTTTCAACCGAATTCGCTGAAATTTGGTAAAATGTTTTTTTTTTTGGATACCAAATTTCTCCACCAAAAATTATAAATATAGGTCCACTTTTTCTGGTAGCCCCCATATAACGGAACCTCCCAATTTTCAGTTTTTGGGGATTTTTGACCGGATTTTTTCACCGAATTAGCTGCAACTTAGTACTTTGAGTTCTTATTGGGTATGAAATCTCTCCACAAAAAGTTTTAAATATAGGTCCATTTTTCGGGTAGCCCTCATATAAACCCAATTTTCGGTATTTTGGGGTTCTTGAGCCCGTTTTTCAAGCGAATTCACTGAAATTTGGTACTTTGAGCTCTTATTGCGAAGCAAATCTCTTCACTAAAAATTATAAATATAGGTCCATTTTTTCGGGTAGCCCCCATATAAGGGTACACTCCAATTTTCGGTATTTTGCGGTTCTTGAGCACGGTTTTCAACCGAATTCGCTGTAATTTGATATTTCGTAGTCGTATATGGTAACAAATCTCCCTGCCAAAAATTATTAATATTCGCCCACTTTTTGGGGTAGTCCCCTTTTTATATTAAAATAGTTATCTGATTTATTCCGCGTTTGTTGTAATCATTTCATCATGCGGAGGAGATAAAAAATTAGAACGTAACGTTCGAACGTAACATAAGATGGGCAAAGTTTGAATGAAATCTAAATTTTCTGAAACGGATTTGGTCCAAAGAAACATGGGGTCTAGAACCAATATTTTGATGAGACACATTTTCACGGTTATCCATTAAAAATTTCTGAAATTTGTATTATAGTTAACATAATTCGTTTTTAGAAATGTCGGTATAGGTCCACTTTTTGGTATGTTCCGTATATTTTAATTTCTAGTACCTGTCAGTATATCTATGTTGGAGGGTATCCAAAGTTCGGCCCGGCCGAACTTAACGCCTTTTTACTTGTTTTATTTCAAATATACATTTACTATGAACAAATTTCATTCCAGGGCGGGGTCACGGGCCCCAGGGCCCCCCTCTGGCTACGTTGTTGTTACCGTAGTCGTCCCCGTACGACTTTTGAACTTTCCTTACTGGTTCATTTATGGGAGGACATATTTTACCCCAAGACTTCAACTATTAGATGGAAGTGAAAATGGATTTCTTTATTCATAAAAAATACATAAAGATTTGAATCAAATAAGAAAGTTTGGTCAATTGAAAACATAATTTATTTGTCGAAATAATTTAATAATTCAATTGTTTACTTACTGTTAAAAATATGAGTATAAGTGCAAGAACATGTACATACCTGCAAAGAGAATAAGAGTATTTGTTCATCAATAAATTATTGTGTTCATCAATAATTATTAAAGTTTAAATAATATAAATAAGCAAACGATTTTCAAAAAAAAGTAATTAAAAAAAATTTGGTAGGTTAGATTCATAAAGGAGTTTGTGAATAAATTTTTTAAAATAATACAAAAAAAATATTTTGTTTAGTAACCTTCACTTCAGTACAGTAGTATTAGGTTTATAATTCATTGAAATAATCATTCCATGTACAGATAAACATGAATTGATATAATAAACGAAATTAAATGTTACTGCTTAATAAAAATAGTTTTCAATATTTTATTTCATACTTACTACTTTTTATCAGATTTTCCTTTTATTGATAGTTATTAAAATCAACAGAATTTAGGGAAAAAAAAACTAAAAATTGACCTCGTTTTGGATAAAGCAATTGAATTCTTCACTAATCCAGTTCAAATCAATTTTAAATTAAATATTTTGTCAATGTTTTTTTTAGTTCTTCTTTTTCTATGTCACATATTAAAGTTCATATCGTTTATCCGTATATTTTATGGAATTTCCTTTGGCACACTCTATCACATATCTATCAAAATTGCTCGTATGTATGCATACATGTAGGTATTCATATTTTCTATTTGTCATGCTGCTATTTTCAATAGACTTCCCTTTTATTGTGTTGTCCATATTTAGGCATTTAGATATGTAGATATTTCTCTTCTAGGATTATACATTTTTTTGAGTGCTCGATGTCGATTTTATTTGGTTCTGTGGCTACTTCCAAATGTGAGTGTCAGTATATGAATGTGTGTTGAATGAAAACATACATATATATGGATGTACATACGTATTGAAGAGATGTGATGTATTTTAGGGATGCCAGTGTGGGTGCAGGTATTTTGAAAATTAAGGGTAAAATATGATATTTCGTCTTAGAATATATCTTACAAAAATCCCACCAACAACAATTTTTTTCAATAAAAATACTTCTAAAACACCCGTCGTTATTTAACCCCTGAAAAACTTACAGAACAAAATCTAATTAAACTATTTAGTATACATATAATCTACCATGTAATACGCTTCTTGTATTAATGTCGCCTTTATTATTTATTTAATATCCGAATACCATGAAAATGGAAAGTTTCATTTCTTGTTAGATGTATGTATTTTGTATGTGTCAAACTATCTCAATAGTAAATCTTATAATGTAAAATAAATATAAACACAAGCATACACAATTCATGATGGTAATAAAACATAGATTTTATGACCGGCATTATTTTTATGACCCTAACCACGGAATGTTATAATCACTCTATTTTTCTGAACGGCTTAACATAGGTGATGGATAAAATTTTAACGACCGAAGCCAAGGGTCGTATCATGCGATGTAGTAGGAAGTGCTATGGTATTTAGAGTTCATGATGTCAATGACATATATTTGTAAAAATAAACTCAACCTTTTGCATAGTAAATTGTTCCGAAATATTAGATTTTATGAATAATCATTGAAATATTTTTATAAAGAAAATCCCCACAAATAAACGCCAAAAGTTCTGAATCCTATATTTTGTTCTAGTTCTTGATTCAGTTAAAACGTAAGCAGATGCTAAACTTTGTACGTTTCCTTGTTTACTAAAACCGGGACTAAAATTTCAGGTTCATTTATATGATTAAACAATTTAGTAGTCCCGATCTGTATCCGGGAATAATGCCACAATAAAATCCATTTGTGATAAATATTTCAGAAGAATCTGACAGTTCTTAATAATATATAACTTAAACGAAATGTACTACTGTACGCAGAACAAGAATCGGGTAACATATTGGTGGAATATTGAATGTCAAAATTGTAGTTTTTAGTTTATGGTGCAAGAAGGAAGGAAGGAAAGGGAAAAATAAATTTTTACAAAAAAAAAAATCTTAATTTCATCATTTCTCAGCATTCGTCATTTAAAAATTCATCAGGTTGAAAATGTGGCTAGGACCTAGAATATACCGAAAAAAACGCGTGAGCTTTTATGGAGGCTTTGTAGAAGCATGGACTGTAAATTTATCACCAACTACTGAGAACCCGAAACATCAAACTAGAACCTATTTGATTGTCTCAATGATGCTAATTTTGGGTAAAGTGATGTTTCTATTCAAATGAGAATCCAAAATTTAGAATTAAAGTCATTTTAGTGGAAAAAATGTGTCCAATCTTCTCAATATACCGAAATTGCTTGAAGTATATAGCTTTGGGGTAAAAGAGGAGGAAGAAAATATACGTATATCGATTTAAAGTTTTTAAGGACCCTAACTGGAATCTTATAAGGCACATTTTTCCGACCTTATAAATTACCCTATTCTGTTGAATAGTGTAATTTATAAGGTCGGCCATTTGCCAACATACATCGGAAAATGTTTATAAAAAAGTCGTTAAGTTTTATATGGGAGCTGTGTCAAGCTACATTTCAACTAAAAGAAAAAAAAAAACACGAAACTACAGAGATTCAGGTTGGAAAAATGGGCTAGGACTGTGAAAATTCCGAAAATGACGCGTAACATTTATATCGAGGCTATGTAGAAATATGCTTATATATTGAAACAAGTAAAGAGAGATTAAAAGTCGGGCGGGGCCGACTATATGATACCCTTCACCACTTTGGACATATAAATGAGATGTTCCTATGATCATTTATATATTCCGATATGTATTTTCTGCAAGAATTTTGTTCGTATATGTACATTAACCTGTCGATAGATAAACGTTGAATATTTGGACTACTGACATGAAATCGGAAAAATGTTAAATGTTTTTCATTTATTTCCAAATGGCATAGGAAATATATGAAAAAGGCACATTTAGTCTTTAATGTACCCAGCTTCGGAGCTGGTGCTCCATTAACATAAAGCTATATGTAAATCTGAAACGATTTGAAGTAGTACTCTGTGAAATATTTTGTCTCAATCAGACTCACCATGGGAGTTCGGTGCACCATTCATATAAAATCGAATATGCTATATCTAAATCTGAACCGATTTTCTCCAATTTCAATAGGGTTCGTACTTGGATCAAATAAGTGGAGCTCACCTAACATCATCTGAGCAATTTCAGAAATATCTGCTACTTTCGGACACAAATGTTATACCTATAATTGCATCATCTTCTCTTCAAAATGTGTAAAAAATTATCTTTAAGTTCAGCAGGACGAACAGTTCACATATTTCAATAAGAGGTGAGACTTTAAAATATCTAACATTCTGTGATCGACACCTTTATATATAAATACCACATATTTCTCAATCAAAAATCTTTAATTTGTATTCCAGTTGGAGAGTCTTTTACAAAATTATATTGGGGAGTGAATTTTGAATTATCCTCGTTAATAAGGATATATTTTTCCAACCACCCCCTATTCTTTACAAAATTAATAGTCCTCCAATGTTCAAGACATACCCCTACCAAAAACTTCTGTATACCAAATATGTGCATGTGTGTAGAATTTTCTATATTCAATGTTTTTTCCTACTTCTACATTAATTTACTTTTAATCCTCCTCTAGATATTACTGACATGCTGTTGATAGACTATACGAAAAATTCTTACCCTTTAACGGTATGGTACTTTATATCTGCTGGGATTATTTTTTTGTGTTTGTTAATTCCCTAAGATTTGCAAACACTAATCTCAATTGACATGCCTTACATGTGGGCATGTTTAAATGTCTGTTTGTCCGTCTGTCTATCTTTGCCTTTTTCGTTATTGGAAAATTCGATTTCCTTTTTTTGCCTCTTTTTTTTTGTTTTTTGATTGGACGTGATGTGGTTTTATGCATATTTCAATAATTTCTCCCCATGAAAGACATGGCTCACGAAAAGTATTCGTGCGTATTTGGTTCGAGCAGAAAATGCCTGGGAAAAAATTGTGATGATATCAACACTTTTTTTTTGTCCTAACTATGTGAAACAAAAGGCACAAATTATTGTCAATAGTAGATGAGAAAAAATATATATATACATACACATGCAAGGGATGTGATGTGTGTATATATGTTTGTATGTCCATCTATATCAAATATGGTAAATAGAAGACTTGTGGTTAGCTTATTGTTGCATGGTTCTTGCTAACCCCCCCTTGGAGCTAACTATTGAAAGAAATCAAGCAACGAATACAAAATATGGTCCGATAATTTGATGTTACAGACCCACCAATCAATTACTCTGTTGGACCATTTAGAAACTCTTTGATTGAATAGAAATCAACCGTAAAGTTTAATATTTTCATATTAATAGTGGGTTTAAAGAGGATTTGTAGAAAGTTGTTATGGGAAGTCAATAATATTAAGGGGGAAGTCGATAAATGTAAAGACTATAAATTCATGATAACTTTAATAGAAGCTACTTCAAAATTTTCCAATAGATGTTTATGGGTAAAACAAGTAAATAAATTTAGATTTTAACAAAAAATCGACCGGTCTTGAAATTGGACGAAGTCCTGGCACATACCGAAAATTTAGCCTGACTTAGATTTAATATGTTCTGTAAAAAAGTTGTTTTCCACCAATGTCGCGGAATGCTAAAATACAGCCGATTCGTAAGCTTCACAGTAAAATATGTGGCCTACATCAAAAACTAAACCGATGTTATTAATTTTTCTAAGGAAGATTTAACACTTATTTAGAACCCAAAATATCAAATTAATCGGTTAAACACGTGACCAAAATTTGCAAAATATCAAATAGTGGGGCGTCCCATTATATGTTTATAGGGCGACAGTGTCGAAACTTGAGCCAATATAAAATTTTGTACTTGTAAGTAGATTTTATACCCACAGAGAAATCGAAATCTCATATTGCAGCCAATTTTGATTGCAAAAAATTTTCAAAATTAGGAATTTATATATAAACAGGACTAAACATGATAATTATACCCTTCACCACACTGTGGTCCTGTACCATTATGTCTTGTGCATATGTTTGTAACAGGCAAAAATAATCGAGATAGGCCCATGGTTCCTTTTGAGAATGTGCATAGAATCACTTTCTGAGTCGATTTATGCATGTCCGTCTGTCCGCCCGTCCATGTATTTTTGTTAACAAAGTTCAGGTCGCATTTATGATCCGATTTGGACGAAATATGGCACAGGTCACTTAATTGGCCCAAGGAAGAACCCTATTGAAATTGGGAAAAATTGGTTCAGATTTAGATATAGCTCCCATATATATTTTCGACCGATTTAAAGTAAATGGTGTACCAAAGTCCCGATATATTTTCCGATTTGCACGAAATTTGGCATAGTGTAATGAATAAGGTCTAGAATGATGTGTGTTTAGTTTCCTAAAAATCGGTCCAGATTTAGATATAGCTCCCATATATATCTTCGTCCGATTTATGGTAAATGGTGTACCAAAGTCCCCATATATCTTCCGATTTGCACGAAATTTGGCATAGCGTAATGAATTAGGTCTAGAATTATGTGTGTTAAGTTTCCTGAAAATCGGTCCAGATTTACATATAGCTCCCATATATATTTTCGTCCGATTTAAGGTAAATTGTGTACCAAAGTCCCTATATATCTTTCGATTTGCACGAAACTTGACACAGCATAATGAATAAGGTCTAGAATGATGTGTGTTTAGTTTCCTAAAAATCGGTCCAGATTTAGATATAGCTCCCATATATATCTTCGTCCGATTTATGGTAAATGGTGTACCAAAGTCCCCATATATCTTCCGATTTGCACGAAATTTGGCATAGCGTAATGAATTAGGTCTAGAATATGTATGTAAAAATCTCCTCAAAATCGGTCCAGATTTAGATATAGCACCCATGTACTGAATTAGGTCTAGAACGACTTGTTAAATTTCGTGAAAATCGGTTCAGATTTAAGTATAGCTTTTATATTTGACCAAATGAAAAATTTAGTATCGGTTGCAGAATGACATGTTTATGGATCCAAATTCATTTTACTGGTCCTTTAAAAATGTGACGTCTGTTAGGATTCATCTGTTGAATATAGCCAAAGTGGTGGAGGGTATCATATAGTCGGACCCGTCCGATTTTACTACTTTCCTTTCTGGTTTTTAATAAGAAAATTTGCTACCTAATAATGGAACCCAGATTTCGAATTGAAATAAAAAATAAAAACTTATTGATTTTCGCACCTCATTATCGTGCTACTACTACATTTAAATTTCATTTCTCTAGACATATTCTTGTCATGTCTTCTGTTTTAGTGCGGTTTTTCCTTTTACAACAACTGCATATCAACACATATACCTATAGCACTTCCCCAACAACTTTACGATTAACATTCTTTATTTCGATTTTCCTTCCTTTTCTGCAATGCGGGTGTCTAATTTAATTGTACACATTGTACGTGTGCCATGACAACGGATGTTAATTATCATTCGGTTATTATTATAGTTTTATTATTATTATCCGATTATAATTCGGATATAAATGCTTTTGAATTTTCTAATCACCCACAGAATTGTTTACTTTAGATTGGTAAACAAATCCGTTTAGTGGTGTAATTAGGCAATGTGAGAGATAACTAATGGTATTAGTTTAAATGTGCCAGCACACATGCACAAACACACACACATATACCGCTGAACACGCACACATTAGCATGCAAACAAATAAGATTGGCTTAGTTCTGATTAAGGTTTGCGTGTTGTTAACTGATTGAATGAATATTCCATTCAATTTAACTGCGACTAATATGGTTTTATCGACACGTAAGGTGCAAGTAATTATATCGACGTATGTATGTGTGGTTGTTGTTTACAGAACGTTTTGTGCATTGATTTTGTGTTGGAGTAAGTATGTGAAATTGATTCATAAATTGACAATGAAAATATTGTTTTTTTTTTAGAAATACATTTAAGATATCCGTTAGTTATTGCAGCAGATCTCTGCTGACGTACTGGTTGTGATCATGGATATTGGCATGTTATTCACTTTCAGCTTACGATTTTTTAACTAATAGGTATTGTTATTAATAGAGCAAACGACCTTTCGACATATGATGCCACACATATATCACAAAAAACCCTTATCGAAGAACGAAGGACCTTTATAAAAGTTTCGGCTAGTTTTTAAAACTAATGAGGGTATCTACACTTTGATACGACAAAAATGTACTCTCGAAGGGAGTAAGAGATTTTATCCAAACATTGCACATCGTCATATTTCTTTTAAAACGCTGCTAATAGATATATATTCCTTGGATATTATAACTCAAGTTCCCAATTCAAGCTTTTCAATATAGAGAAGAGGAAATGTGTACAGTACTAATTTGTGTATACAGTCCAAATTATTTAAATCGCTTCTTATTCAAATTGTACGAATTCTGCCATCAGAATTATTTTTCATTTTTGTAAAAATTAATAGAGAGAATAATTTAAAATGATTTAACTGTCGATTTTGCATTTGATTTTCTTGATATTGCACTTTAATTTCCCTGAAATAATGTACTGTATCTCCCGAATGCAAGGATGTGAATAGAAATTTGTTCGAAGATTGCGGAAAAAATGTGGTTCTCAAAGGGTTAAACTTAGTTCAAGATCGAAGATGAAGAATATCGTTCCACACCTACTGGTACCTCCGCCACAAATCGTCAAAATTTTCAATATTTATAAAATCCATCGCTACAACAAAAATCTGCTTTGAAAAGGACTGTTCCTAGAATGAAGACAAATGTCGAACTTTGACAAATTTGAATTTAATTAGCATATGCAAGTTTCGCGTCAGGGCGGAATAAATACAAGTTATCAACGTACGACCTTTGTAAAGCCACATAGCCCAATATGCCTGATGAGCCGCTTAACCAACGGCGAAACGCGTCGCATAATGGTAGGTACGTAGGTTCTTCTCCTGGCTTTCCTTTTCATTGCAAAACTTAGATCATCAAGCTCGACTCGAAAGAGTATAAATAATCAATTAAAATTTATAAAACCAATATCAGGCAAATGGAATGTCCGATTTAAACCAAACCTTTTACAACCCAGGCCTAGAATATCTCCGAATAGGGGGCCCATTGGTCCACTCCTTCTGGTACGTCCCTCCGCAAACCATAATGGTTTAGTTTATTTTAGTTAAAATATCATTACTCCCATGATGTTTTGTATTAAATATGGAATATATGAGCCTACGTTTTGGTATAGCCGATTCAACCGGATTGGCTTTAATTTGATATTTGCGTATCAAATCCTCCTACGGAAAATTTTCAACCGTATTTGAGTTCTCATTGGGGATCAACCTTTGTTTCTAATTATCAATGTTTGTTCTCTTTGTAGGTACCGCTATATAGGTACGGTGGGTCCATATGGGAGTAACCATTATTTGATACTTTGGAGATTATTTAGTATCTTGAATTCTCATTGCTAGTCACATCTCACAGCCAAAAATTCTCAATATTGGTCTACATTTTAGAATAGCAGGATAGTATGGGCATGTTTTCAATCGAATCAGCTGTCAATTAATAATCTGAGTTCCCATTGGGAAGCAAATCTCTCTACCAAAATATATCGGTCTGATATCGGTCAAGATTTTAGGATGGAAGAGCCATACGGTATTTTGTGTAAGTTTTTTCGTTTAAACACGCTTAAAAACGGAATAGGCCTTAATTTGACATTTTAAATTCTCATTGGGTGGACAATTTCTTTATAATCAATCAAAAAATCGAATTTGTCAATGTAGGTCCATCACCAGTAAGTAAACTAATATAGTCGGACGGCGCCGTTAGGTTAGATTACACTAATTTCAATACGTTTTGTATCTATCTGCCATATTTGAAGTCCTTGGTTAAACATTTACTTAAATTTGGACAGAAATATGTATTGGAGCTATTTCTAAATCTGGACCGATTTCAACGAAACTTGCCAATCTTTGGCTATACTAAATTCTGTATTTTCTTGAAAAATTTCGTGCCTATCTGCCATATTTTGAATCCTTGGTGCATCATTCACTTAAAGTCGGAAGAAAATGTGTATGGGAGCTATATTTAAATCTATACATATTTGAACAAAACTTGATACATTGAAGTCATTGTGGAAAATTGTGTGCCAATCGGCCTAATTTTGGATCTTTGGTGCACCAATTACTTTAAATTGGACGAAACTGTCTATGGGAGCTATATCTAAATCGAAACCGATTCAAACAACTTGGCACACGTTAGCCTATGCTAACATCAGCACGTTTTGCAAAATTGTTTGTCAATGGGCAATATTATTCCTATATATATATACAGCCCTTCTGAAACCTTGAACTGAATCTTAACATAAGTTAATGAAATATCATCAACAAAATCTAATAGTAAATCGATTTTTGCGGGAAGATGCTGTTTGCACTGAATTTCCTTATGAATTTTCAGATTGGATAACATGTAGCCATTATACATAATACATTATAACAAAGGTCAAAGGTAAATGCAGCCATAATAAATGATTTCGCTTTTGTTGTTGCTCTCACCCTAACCTCTTGGAGCACTTGAAACCTCAAATAGCTCACAACATACGGTTAATATCGTAAACAAGCAAATCATGTCAGACCATATATGTTTTAATAGCCCTACTTATGATGGGTTACTTTTACCCTAATTCCTACTTAAAGCAAGAAAACTCACTTTCATGTTAGCTATTAAAAAAATAAGAAATACCTCGTAGATGTGAGTGTGTGTGTGTGCGAGTGAGCGCGACTGTTTAAGTATGAGTAGCAGCTATGTGATAATATCAAAAGCAGCTTTTTCATGCTCTGGTTGTAAATGCACGAGTATGTCGTAGACATCTATTTAGTCTGGAGTTAAGTAAAAAAAAACACACACACACACAAGACAAGACAACTTTGCGTGTGCCATTCCTTTTGGCTGAATAAAAAACGAAATAAACAGATATAACTCTAAAGTCGCAGCAAGTCGTCGCAACCCTTAACCGAAAAATAAGACATCAAAGTAAAGGAAATAGGGGCATAAATTAAACGGAAGTATGGCGCTGACATAAAAACAACAACGTGACGAAAACAGATATGTTACATAGAATCGCTATCCATGCGACTACTACTGCTACAGGTCCAAATTATATGTATCTGTATACGAATGTGGGCTGTTTTCTTGAGTAACACAAACACACAAATGTATGTGTTTGTGTATGTGTAATTTTAAAAAGAAAAGATAAACAATTTTAATTCCTTAACCATGACGTGCCATTACATTCCACTTTCTTCAATTTTTTTTTGCGTGTCGTGTACTCAAATGTCTTTCGGTAAACAGAAAAAAATGTTCATGACGGTTTCTTTGCTTTTAAAAAGGAAACATATAATGTGCAAAAAGAAAGCATGTGTCGGAGAGATTATGTGATTAAAAAGGATACAAACATTCCCCTCCACCGCAAATAGCCTTCAACGCATTTTTTTCTTCGTTGCCTTAATATGAAAACCTCTTAGTTTGGCTCATTAAAATTTCAAAGAAAGGGAATGAATCTGGGGGAAGGAGGAATATCATAAGTTCGGTATAATAGTCATGTATAAACATTGTTAGTTATAGCTATAAATGTAATTATTTAGAAAAGATATAAAACATACGATTTATTTGTTTAACAAATGTGGTACAATTCTATTGGCAATTGTTTGTATAAATAACTATACCATACAGGATATACTTGGAACCACATTCTAAGTCGATTTCAGCATGACTATCCATTCAATGAACAGGTCATAATTACTATGCAGTTGAGCTGATAATTGACACGGCTTATTTTCGATATTGCATTGCATCCAGCACAATCAATAACCAGTAAAGATAGTAGTAAAGACGGGCGGGTCCGACTATATACCACTTAGGATATATACAAATCAAACATTACAAATGTCATAATAAATGATATAACAGACATAGTATCTTTGGAGTAACATTGACATGAACTATATAAAGCGATTTTCATCAATCCAGACATACATATGTTATTCCGCTGTCTATCTGTGTATTCCTGTCAACCGGACATAATTAGGATATATAAAACTGGACGGATTTAAAGAACGCATGATTTATAGGGATTTTGGTACACCATTTACATTAAATCGACCGAGAATATATATGGGAGTTATATCTAAAGCTGGACCGATTTTCAGGAAACTGAACAGACATCATTCTAGACCTAATTCAGTGCGCTGTGCCAAATTTCGTGCAAATCGAAAGATATATAGGGACTTTGGTATACCATTTACATTGAATCGGACGAAAATATATATGGGAGCTATATCTAAATCTGTACCGATTTTCAGGAAACTTGACACACATCAGTCTAGACCTAATTCATTACGCTATGCAAAATTTCGTGCAAATCGAAAGATATATAGGGACTTTGGTACACCATTTACATTATATCTTAATCTGAACCGATTTTTCTCAATTTCAATAGGTTCGTCCTTTGGCCAAACAAGTGACCTATGCCAAATTTCATTCAATTCGGATCATAAATGCGACCTGTACTTTGTTTACAATTTAACATGGACAGACGGACGGACAGACGGACATGCGTAAATCGACTCAGAAAGTGATTCTATGCATATTCTCAAAAGGAACCACTTGTCTATCTCGTTTCCTTTGGCCTGTTACAAACATATGCACAAAGACATAATACCCTGTACCACAGTGTGGTGAAGGGTATAATGAACAAACATAAGCTCCTCGGTGTACCATTTTCATGAGATTGGATGAAAATATATAGGGAAACTATATCTAAATCTGAACCGATTAACATCTTCAAGACTAGATTCAGTATGCTAAACATAATATCGTACAAGTGAGACAGGATATATACATAAAAACCATATATGGGAGCTATATCTAAATCTGAACCGATTTCAATAAAACTTCAAACTTGGGAGGACGAAACTATATATGAAACTTAACACACACTATGCTAATCTCAGTTCCATATTTTATGCCAAATGGTATCAATCGGACAAAAAATGTGGGAGTTTGGTGCACTATTTACATAAAATTGGACTAAACTATATATGGGAGCTATTTTTAAATCTGAACCGATTTCAATAAAACTTCACAATGGACCTAATTCAGTAGGCTGTGCAAAATTTTGTCCCAATCGGACAAACCTTGGGAGTTTGGTGCACTATTTGAAACTATAGATGGGAGCTTTATCTAAAAGTATAAAAACAGGTTTTGCACCACTCAAATAAAAACGTGGTAAGTTCAGTCGAAATTTGTATACCATTTTAAAAACCTAAATTCGAACAGGACTTTTATATGGGGGATATGCCATGAAAAATTACGGCCCGAAAAATGCATTCGAACATGCCGAAAATGTCATGAGACCTTTAATGGGGGGCTATGTGGAAAATTCGACTTATATTAAAAATTTTCTGTGAAGAAGTTGTCAACCAAACATGGTCCGGGGATGTCGGGTTGCCCCTTCGTAATCGAAATCATTCCACCAATGTATTTGTTGTAAAGATTTGCATCCCAAAGAGTACAAAAAATGATTGATTGAAAAACTAGTCCAAAAGTCCAAATATTGGGAGGTGAAAATCGTATTCAAATTCCAAAATACAGCATTTTTTGCAGGTACCGTTACATGAAGGCTATCCTTAATAGTGGAATAATATTTCTGATTGGAAGATTTGGAACTGCAAGAGCATTTGATATTGAATTTATAATTCTTTTGCTGTCTCCGGTTAATATTTCCTCAGGGAATAACACATGTAATTTCCACATATATTAACACTAGAAAGACTGGAATTTTATATATACCTATATTACCTAAAATCGGTCAAAAGAAAATTTTTAAACTTATTTTTTAATATTTTTTAAAGTATTTACATTCATACAACACGTGGTTATTATTTGTTTTCGGTGGGAGGACTCTCGAGTTTCCCTTCATGAAAAATAAGAGGGCGGACAAAATGTTCGTAAAAGAGTAAGTGTTTACACTAAGAGTGAAATCGACTGGAAACATATAATTTATTTTTCCCGATTTGTGTGTTCGTTTGTGCTTCTAGAGTAGCAAATGGTTTTCGATGTCGTTGTACTGATCTGGTCATATAAGAAATTTGCTTTATAGAATACTAAAAGTAGTTTGATTATTCAATATTTCACAACAGGTCAAAATAACCGCTTTTAGGCAATATAGGTATAGCACATGTGAATACGGGGAATGAAAGAGGGGGAAAGCAGCTACTATGATTAATAAACGTAGTTTTATGTGGTACAAAAAGACACCAAACTTTTAAAAGCTGTGTCATAATATACACACTTGTTTTTGTACTTGATTGGTAAACGGTCAAAATTACCGCCTTCGGCAATCTAGTGTTAACGGAAAAAGCTATTTTGTCAAAAACCTAATGGTTTTGAGTGGGTTTCCTAAGTTTCTGACGTCACTGTTTCTGACGGACCATCTCTGGCAGATACGATAACTCAACAACTAGTAATCCAATCGATTTCAAATTTTAACGCGTTGTTCTGTGCGTACATAGCTATTGTATGAATTGGGATAAATTTAATTTTCTTAAATACAAAGTCACAAGTCTTCAATCATATTGAAATGTAGAAGGACATTTAAAAGTTCTACAATGGTATTTATTTGTAATATATATTAAAGACACCATTAAAAATATTTTGACGATATTTCCAATTTAAGAATTTTTAATTTCATAAATTAAATTTACATTATTTCCCCGAATCAAACTTCCTAAATTAAATTTACAACATTTATCGATATTTAAAGTTCACTAAAGTCAAATCATAATTTGTTTACCTATTAAATTTTAGCAGTTTATTTTAGCAATTTTCAATTTCTATTAACAATAAATAATAATAATCTCGATGGGATATTTAAAATATATTTAACGGTGTGGGTAGGATATTAATTTAATGTCTAGACCATTTTTGACTGTATCCTGTAATTCAATTTACCTTTTGCATTGTTCCAAACATAATACCAAACCCAGCAAAATTTTGACAAGTTCTGGTTAATGGCTTGCAGCAGCTAGGTTGACATGCTGGCTGGATGACTGTCTGGCTTGTTGGCCATTACAAATGTGTTGGTTCAACTCGAAGCGGACAGCAAAACATTAATAAATGGTTTATCTGTAAATCTGTCGATTAATAAAATTGACCCTTTTTAAAGAAATAAATAACTTTCCAAAAAATTACCTCAAAACACTTGAGCAGATTATTAATCAAATTGTCTAAATTCATGAAAACAAATGGTTCTGCTGATCATTACAATTAATTATTTTTAGTAAAGAAGTTAACATTTAATGCATATTGCTTAGTTAGGTTTACAAAATGTATTTGTGGTTTGTTATTTCATTTACCCTAATTAATAAATTATTTAATTTTCTTGTTAATTGTCATATCATGAAGCTTTATTCCATCTCAAATGTCTTACAATTAATTTTTGCACATGCTTATGCATGTAATGCGTAATATGTCTACCATAATTTCAAAGAAATTCTTTGTATTATTCAATTGTTTTTGCTGAGAAATAAGCAAACAAAAAATAATAATACGCATTAATACATTTACAAAATTAATAAACATTTCTTATGAATTGTGCTTGTTTTTGAAGGAATTGGAGATCCAAAATGAAAGGCATTGAAATTCCATGAAATCATTTCAAATAAATGCGTACTGGATTTAATTATAATGAATGAAATTGGCCCAAAATGTGAATAAAGGTAAATGGCGGAATTAATTTGTAATTATACGCTAAAACATGGTTGTGTCTTTGACATAGTCTACACATCATTAGTCCATTTCCATGGTAGAATTTTTATGGTGAGTTGACTAAACGACATCTTATAATATGACATTAAACAGGTTGATATTTGACATTGGACGCCTAAACCACCGAAGAACCGAATAATGGGGAGGTACCGGGGATGCTTCCCTAAAAAGTGGACCACTATTAATAATTTTTAGTGGGAAAATTTTCTAGTCATCGAGAACTCAAAATACTACATTGCAGCCTTAAAATACCGCATGATTTTGGTCAATATTATCTGTGCGATATCCAGAATTTTTGGCCAATATTGATATAACATTATAGCCAATTTGGTTGAAACACGTGCCCACACTCCCAAAAATACCGAGCAATGGGGGTGTTGTAATTTTCCGACCAGGGTAGCTGTAATTTGGCATTCCAGCTTTTCGGATGTGGATAAAATTTTTTTTGGAGAAAATCATCGATATAGAACCATATTTTGACAGAGACCACATATAAAGATCCCACCTCACTTTTTATACCCTCCATTATATGCATTAGGTTGGGGAAAAAGAAATCAAAATATCGATAAAATTGGAGAAATGATCGAAGTTGACCGGCATGTTAACAGTCGCCCAGGAGCTAACCAGTAAGGAAAGCAGTAAAGTCAGTCTGGACCGACTATATGTTACCCTTCGCCACTTTGGGTATATTGTACATATGTATCCCCTCCAAGGAACATACGCAAGTCCTTCTGCAACCTATGATAAATTAAATTTCATTCGGGCAGATTTAAAGTCGACTTGGTACCATGGAACAAATTTATGAAAAACGACTGCAAATCGAATGATATATAGGGACTTTGGTGCACCATTTACCTTAAATCGGACGAACCTATATATGGGAGCTATATCTAAATCTGAACCGATTTTCTCGAAACTTGGCACACATCGTTTTGCACCTAATTCAGTACTCTATGCCAAATTTCATGCGAATCGAAGGATATAGAGGGACTTTGGTGCCCCATTTACCTTAAATCGGACGAAACTATATTTGGGAGCTACATTTAAATCTGAACCGATTTTCTCGAAACTTGGCACACATAGTTTTGCACCCAATTCAGTACTTTATGGCAACTGTCATGCAAATCGACTTTTGTTCCCCATTTAACTTAAATCGGACGAGAATATATATGGGAGCTATATCTAAATCTGAACCGATTTTCCCAATTTCAATAGGGTTCGTCCTTGGGCCAAATAAGTATAAATGCGACCTGTACTTTGTTTACAATTTAACATCTACAGACGGACGGACGAACAGACAGACGGACGGACATGCATAAATCGACTCAGAAAGTGATTCTATTCATATTCCCAAAAGGAGCCATGGGTCTATCTCGATTCCTTTTGCCTGTTACAAACATATGCATAAAGACATAATACCCTGTACCACAGTGTGTGAAGGGTATAAAAATCGACCACAAAACTGTTTTAAATCGTTTACACGAAACTAACGGCCTATGCATGTGTGACGAACGGCCTATGCATGTGGTAGGACTGGAAGGGGATTATTTATTATGAGTTGCTTTCATATGACCAAACGCTAAATTCTGATCTCTACTGTCAACAACTGGACCGTTTGAAGATAGCAATAGAAACGAATAGAAATGGCCAGAATTGGCCAACAGGAGAGGTGTCGGTTTCCACCAGGACAACGCTACACATATCTACAGTGGGTTCGAAATTGACAAATATCGGTCAATAATTAGACATAGCCCCTCATATCATAATAACCCCAAATATTCACTTCTTCCTGAACTATGTAATTAATATAACGTTGCAATCTAAGTTGCAGTAATTTGAGGTTTTTATACTCTACCATGCGTTATCAGTATCAGTCCACGTTTTGGGGTGATCAGATTTTAGGAAAAATCCCCATTAAAAATTGGTTAAATTTTTATTTTGTGTACATAATGGTTTACATAAATCGGTTTGTAGAATTATCGGTATATGCCCACTGTTTTGTATGTTCCCTATATATGGTGGAGGGTATCTAAAGTTCGTTCCGCCCGAACTTTTTCACTTATTTTTGGCCGGAGACGATTTTCTTTAAAACCCACTGATCATATACAATCGTAATCGCACTGACATATCAAATGAATAAATTATCAAATATTTTGTCCAGAATCTTATTCAGTACATCGTTTTTTACATGCCTCTTATAAATGTTCTTGGTGAACATTGTTGAAAAAAACCTTTACAATTTAACATCTACAGACGGACGGACGAACAGACAGACGGACGGACATGCATAAATCGACTCAGAAAGTGATTCTATTCATATTCCCAAAAGGAGCCATGGGTCTATCTCGATTCCTTTTGCCTGTTACAAACATATGCATAAAGACATAATACCCTGTACCACAGTGTGTGAAGGGTATAAAAATCGACCACAAAACTGTTTTAAATCGTTTACACGAAACTAACGGCCTATGCATGTGTGACGAACGGCCTATGCATGTGGTAGGACTGGAAGGGGATTATTTATTATGAGTTGCTTTCATATGACCAAACGCTAAATTCTGATCTCTACTGTCAACAACTGGACCGTTTGAAGATAGCAATAGAAACGAATAGAAATGGCCAGAATTGGCCAACAGGAGAGGTGTCGGTTTCCACCAGGACAACGCTACACATATCTACAGTGGGTTCGAAATTGACAAATATCGGTCAATAATTAGACATAGCCCCTCATATCATAATAACCCCAAATATTCACTTCTTCCTGAACTATGTAATTAATATAACGTTGCAATCTAAGTTGCAGTAATTTGAGGTTTTTATACTCTACCATGCGTTATCAGTATCAGTCCACGTTTTGGGGTGATCAGATTTTAGGAAAAATCCCCATTAAAAATTGGTTAAATTTGTATTTTGTGTACATAATGGTTTACATAAATCGGTTTGTAGAATTATCGGTATATGCCCAATTTTTTGTATGTTCCCTATATATGGTGGAGGGTATCTAAAGTTCGTTCCGCCCGAACTTTTTCACTTATTTTTGGCCGGAGACGATTTTCTTTAAAACCCACTGATCATATACAATCGTAATCGCACTGACATATCAAATGAATAAATTATCAAATATTTTGTCCAGAATCTTATTCAGTACATCGTTTTTTACATGCCTCTTATAAATGTTCTTGGTGAACATTGTTGAAAAAAACCTTCCAAATGTAATAATATTTAAATTTCTACACCATTAATTAATGTATTACACAAACAATTTTTTTATTGTTGGGAATTTATGTAAAAACCCCGCCGGCTATACTTGGTTCGGTCATGAACAGTAGAATATCTAAAGAAAACAAACTTGAAAATTATTTTCCTGCCAAAAGCAGTAGCGGTTAGAAAGATAGAGTTGAATACATGCAAAAAAACAACATACACACACATAGATCCTGGCTCATAACAAGCCAAACCAACACCACCAACCAACCAACCAGCCAGCCAGCCAACTATTTATGATGAAAAAATGTGTTTAGCCATAACAAATAGTTTTACAAAGTTTTAATTTTATTAACAAGGAACGAACGGACGAAAGAGAGCGAGTACACCCAGTGAGTGGTGTACAGAAATGAAAAAGCCGTTTGTAATGACCGCTCTAACGAACCGAAAAAAACCCTTTTGAGTTGAAAAAAGGAGAGTGGTAACAAAAAGAAGAACATGGGCCAGCAGAAAAAAAAACGAAACCTAACAACATGACAGTGAAAATGCAAATAAAATGAAATGCAGACGGTCCGCTATAGTTCAGATCCCTGTTAGGGATTCATGAAAAACAAAAATAACGAAACAAAAAGAAATAATAATAAACCAAATTATGATGTAGCATTGGAAAATATGTTTATTAGATTGGGGAGCTAATAAATACCACAGAAAAATATTTTTTTCTTAATTTGGAAATTTATTTTTATAAAAATGAGAATATATGTGGTGGACGGTGCAAAATGTATAAAGAACAAATTTATTGCATTTTAAGATCTGTATAAGAACATATCTTGTTCGATTTTACGTTTACCACATCGCACTGTGGTAGGAGAAAAAAATTAGATACTTATAGCTACTTTTTATTCGATGACTTGAATCGGTTGAGTTATAGCTCTCCATACCTCCATACATAAAAACTGATTTAATATAAATAACACTTACTACTTAGTGAAGAAATATAATCATCTGTCATTTATACCGATTCAGATTGAGATATAGCTTTCATACATAACTTCATTCGATTTTATGTACATGGCTCATATTTATATATTCATCCGATTTCATCTAAATGGCTGGCAGGCTTGTTCGATTGAGACTAAATTCAGCGAAGAAAAAAACAAGAAAATATTTGAATTTATACCCTCCTTATATGCAGACTATGGTATTGCATTGTGTTCTAGTAGGCTGTTAATGCCCTAAAAACTGGGCTAGGATCGTGAAATGAAGCGGGGCACATGTATGGGGACTAGTAAAAGACATGGGCGTACATCAAAATTTTTCTGATTAGAAGAAGTGTTTGCATGAGGAATTTCAAATGTCATATTACATCCACTTTGGTAGAGAAATGCGGTTAAAAACTTCAAATTCTGGAAATTGAATTTAGAGGTGCAGGAAATTTCTGTAAAACATATTCCTTCCTTTTATAGAATATGTTTTGCAAGGATGTTTTTCACCCTTTAAGAAGCCGAAATTTCAATTTCCTGTCACTTCGGTGGGGAATACTGAAAATTGGAAGCTGTCAAAACACTCTATAAGAACACGCAATGCCCGAAATTCTAAAGTAGGCCTACATACATATGCATGATATTAACAGCCAATTCGGTGGGAAATTGTGGCTAAAATCGTCAAAATCTCGAGAATTAGGCGGGATGTGAGGGATATACAAAAAAGTGATCATACATCGAAAATTTTCTGCAGATATGTATTCAAACTTCAAAGTTCCGCAATACGAAATTACTGCCACTTCTGTGGGAGATTGCAGCTAAAACCTGTAAAATACAGTAAATATAAATACCAGGAAAAAACCCTTTGAAATCCAAATATGGACCTATGTACATATAAAGAATAGTAGAATAGTTCAAAATCCTGAAAATCGGGAGGTATCCTATGTGATGATTATACAAAAAAGTCCTATATCAAGAATATTCTATAAGATTCCGTAATGCGAACATTGCAACTAAAACTTCCAAAATAACGAAAATAGGGCAGCAGATGTCAGATCGAAAAATGTCAGCTAAGATGTTGTTAAACCTTCAAGAACCCGGAATACAAATACCTGGCCTTTTCGGTTAAAAATGCGGCTCTACAGATCCGAAATACAAATTACAGGCACTGTGGTGGGAAACGCTTCGAAAACCCTCAAAATACCGATAAAGGGGGTGGGACGGTTATATGTAATTTATATATAATTTTCTGCATATATGTCAGCCAACAAAAACCTGCAATGCCTCATTACAGTTCTTTCGGTTGGAAAAGGTGGTTAAAACCTTCAGGCTATACAAAAACATGAGCCTATGTTGATAATATTCTGCATAGATATGTGTACACCTCCTACAATTTTAAATATCAAATTAGATGCCATCGTTATATGGAAGCTGTACCAAAACATGGACTGATATACACCATTTTGATACCTGGCTTAAAATTAAATAAAACAAAACGTGAAAAAAATGCCCCATTTTTATGTACCGAACAAGATCTTGTTAACTTTAAGTAGTCAATTTATTTAACCGATCAATTAAAACCGGTACAAAAATAGGTTTATCTGAATATCGGGTTCAAAAATGTATACCACACGGAAAAATTCTTAACGTGTTTGCCATAATGAGATCTATTTCTGGTATATATTTCAGATAATTCAACAGTGCTCCATATTCTACAAATGATGTGAAATTCATTAGTCCACACAGATGTAAGGTTTTCCGAGCAAGGATCGGGTATAGTGGCTAAACGGACGATGAAAACATACCAATATCCATTTACGGCCTTTGTGGTCCCCATCTAACATCTTTTGAGCCACATATTCATGGAATATTTGTAGTTTCAGGTTCAAGAAAATAAGAACTTAAAAGGCGCTGCAGAACTTATGATAAAAGGAGGATAGGTTTTAGAGTTACCAGCAAAACATGACCCATGGAGCTTCGGTCCCAACAAGGAATTTTCCATCTCCCCAAATCATGAGCTTTATAATGTAAACGAATAGTGTAAACAATTTAATTTTTATATAAATTAATACAAAAATGAACATCCCATTTAATCATAAGATTTCCAGACCTCATCTATTACAAAGTCATTATGCAAACGGAAATATGTATGTCTGCATGGCAAGACCAATAGATATTTTTAGTAGTTTTGTGAGGAATAACAACCAACTAAACGACAGGCACTGAGATAGACTAAACAACTAAACATAACTACTGTCGATGATGGTGGGCAAAATATTCATGTGAATAATGAACCACAAATATCCTAGTTCCTGACCATTGTCGTTATATTTGCTTTGTTCTGGTTTCTTCAGTTGATTGTTGATGTTGCTTCAACTGTGGCTGTTACTGCTGCTGCCCGATGTTTTTCAATTATTCCGTTTTTTACTTATCAGCGCTACCAACAATTGCCGCAGACTGTATGTAAGTTGTAGCCGGCAGACTGTATATTGTTTGTAACATTGTCGAGGCAAGTTGTCGTAAATAATCGCGTTGTATTTTTTTTTTTTTTTTTGTATGTTTTACCGTTGGTTCGTTCGTACGTACCGGTTCTCTAACACTTCTATTGCCGTTGGTTATTTTTCTCAACAAAACAACATTTGTAGCAACTGTTGCCGTTCGGTGTTCGCTTGTAGTAGCCAAACACTAACGACAGCAACAGCAGCAACAACAACAATACAAATCCAAAGAAACCAAGTGAAAGAAGGCAAGCACGAAAAAAAAACCAACACATCCGAATAATAATGACAAAAGTAGAAAAGAAATTAAGCAAACAGCAAATGTTGTCGTTGTAAATGGAGTAAGTGGTGGCGAGGGGGTGGGGAGGACACGAAATGTTCACTTGTCTTACCTCCGCTTCCACATCCCTTCGGCTACAACAACAAGTATTCTGCTTCTTGCTATTTCCGTTTGGACAGAAGAACGCGTTTTCATTTCGTGTTTTGCTATCAATTATTGTTGTTATTATTGCTGTGGTTTAGTTGTGTTCCTGGGGCCATTGTTTATTGGTGTTAGTGTTCTTTTAGTTGTTTTCACTTTCCCCGCATCCTCAAAAAACAAGTAAGCAACCGACCAGCCAGCCAACGAACGGACATTATCTTTGTATGGTCACGAATGTATTCACACTGTGTGGCTTCCGTTTTAACGCAAATTGTTTTATTTTCGGTGTTTTTATTTTACCAAGAAATAATAAAAAATAAGAAGGGACCATTGGATGGAGACATGCGGATTTTGATAAAAGGTAACCAGAAAAGTGTATTTCTACTCTAACGAATTGTTTATGTTAAATTATCTTATTGAATTATTTAATAAATGTAGAAAAAAATACATTATATTGTGGTAACAAACGGGCGTATTAACAGTTCTGGTCAGGTTAAGTAGAAATACTTTTACAGCCCTGTGATATCCTACATGCTATTTTGTAATACCATAGTATATAGTGGTTAGATGATATACTTTAGATAAATATTAATAAGTAAATATGATTGCTCAGTAGTACCAAGTCTATGTATCAAACCACCGAAATCGAATCCTGAAAATAGACTTCATACTTCTGAAGGAAATCATGCAAGGTTTTCCGATATAAGGGGACACTCTATCAGATTTATACTAATTATAACTCAATGCAACAAGATTTTGGGGGGTGAAAATTACGTATAGCGAGTATATATTTATAGCTCGTGATGATTTTTTTCCTGATAAATCTAAAATTCACGAAAAGAGCTTTACGTTTTTGGTCGCGGTTATTGTGGGTTATTTTTGAGTTGACATGTCTTCAGTCAAATCGAATGACGAATATTTTTTTATATCCTCCTTTTATCTCGAGTCATTTTGTGTCGTTATGTTCTTCAGACGTAAGCTAAATATCACACGAAACGAAATTTTTTACCTCCAAAGATTTTACAAGAACTTCATTTTTGAACATTTTAACCATATATCTAAAAATAGACCGATTTCAAGAAAATTTCACAGACTTCAATATAGACTGAATTTTGTACGTTGTGCAAAAATTCGTCTAAATCGGACAAATGTACACAATTTACACATAATCGGACGAAAATATATATGGAATATATAGCTCAATCTGAACCGATTTTCTTCAATTTCAATAGTGTTATTGGTCCTTGAGCCAAATAAGTGACTTGTGCCTAATATCATCTAAATCGGATCATAAATGAAACCAGTATTTTGTTTACAATTTAACATCAAAAGACGGACGGACAAGCATAAATCGACTCAGAAAATTATTCTATGCATATTCTCAAAAGGAACCATGGGTCTATCTCGTTTCCTTATGCCTGTTGTAAACATATGTACAAACCCACATTACCCTGTACCACAGTGTGGTGAAGGGTATAAAAATCGTTGAAAAAAGTCCACACCATGTATGCCCTGAATATTTAAAAAAAATCATTGACAAAATCCACACCCTGCGTCTTCTGAATATTAAAAAATCATTGAAAAAAATCCACGCCTTTAGTCCTTGGAATATTCTTATAAAATTCATTTAAAAACCCACGCCTTGGATCCATCGAATCTATCCAAAAGTGCACACCCTGGGTCAGCTGAAAATAAAAAAAATCATTGAAAAAATCCACATATTGATTCCTTAGAATATTCTTCTAAATTTCATTTATAAAAAACGCCTGGAGACCTCTAAATATTCTTCTAAAATTAATTAAAAAAATTCTTTAGTTCTCTGAAAATTCACCATGCGTCTTCTGAATATTAAAAAAATCATTGAAAAAATCCACGCCTTTAGTCCTCGGAATATTCTTCTAAAATTCATTTAAAAACCCACGCCTTGGATGCATCGAAAATTCTTCTAAAATCCATCCAAAAGTCTACACCTCGGGTCTGCTGAAAATAAAAAAATCATTGAAAAAAATCCACATCTTAATTTTTTGGAATATTCTTCTAAATTTAATTTTAAAAACACGCCTGGAGACCTCTGAATATTCTTCTAAAATTAATTAAAAAATTCTTTAGTTCTCTGAAAATTCTTCTAAAATCCATCAAAAAGTTTCCCTGAACATTTTTTTAAAAATCATTGAAAAAATCCACGCCTTAAGACTTCTGAATATTCTTCTAAAATTAATTAAAATTTCTTTAGTCCTCTGAAAATTCTTCTAAAACGGACCCGACCCATTTTCGGTATTTTGAAGGGTATAAATCCGAAAATGTTGTAAATTAGCACTCCAATCCCCGCTTATTTTTCCGATACGTTGATGATCCTAGACTAGTATTCAAACCTCACAGTATGAATTTTAGTTTTTGTAACCTACCAGGAGAGAATTTACAAAAAACGATGACAATATGTAGTCAAATATTTGACATACACGAAGAATTTTTTTCAGAGTTTCTGTTGACCCGAATTGCCACAAAATTCCGAACACGATGTTAAACCGATGTTCAATTAACCTTATCATTCACTGCTCAAGTGTGGTACGGCTTTGAGTGCTGGATGTAATTATCGGAAACTTTCTCTGGTTTGTGGATTCTATCAGGAATCTATTCTACCTTGTACTACACATTTTATTCGTTAGCTTGACGCGCCGACTTTATTTGTGTCCATGAAACCAAACCATTTGAATTTATTTATGTTTTTTTTTGTGAGTTATTTATTGTTTTATGTCCTTTCAATGAGACTCAAAGGGATAATAAATGGGAACTATATAACTAAAAAAAAATATAAAACAAATATATAAAACCAAAAAATATATAAAACACTCCTACATTTTGTATGGAACTTCAATTAACCTTACGAAAATAATGTATTAAGATCACTTCTATCGGAATAAGGATTATCATAAGTGTAATGAGTAATAAATTATTTCTCATTTAATTCTTGGCAATTTTGTAAAATACAATTTTATTAAAAATATCCCTTTAAAAAAACCCTTCTCCTTCATGCATTGGTCGTATGTAAATTCTCAAAGAGTTGTTAGCTTCTAGACGTGGTACAATGAATGAATGAATGCTTGCACGGAAACTAAAGTGCTGAAATGCTGTTGCTGTATAGGTATGTATTCAAATTCGTCCATGTGTGTGTATGTGTGTCGGCATGTGCCATAGTGTGTTAGTTGTTTGAAATATTGTTGGAAATAATTGCAAAATAAATTTCTAACAAAATGAAAAATTACTGAATGTAATTGACGTAAAGTTTTGCTTTTTTCCACATGCAAAAAATGGGCACATTTGGAAAGAGAGACTAAAAACACAAAACACAGAAATAAAGTAAAAGAACAGAAACGAAACGGAACAGAAAATCCATGTAATGAACACAACCAATAAGTTTGTTGTAGATGCAAATGTCTTTTAAATACTTTTAACGCATCATAGAACCAGTGTAAAGGTAGGACTTCGGGAGCCATTGAAGCCTTAGCTGCAGTCGGGATGTCGGGGTTCGTGTCCTTCTCCACACAAGCCATGTTCGCATTACTAAAATTATTATAGACTCCCTTTTTATTTATGAATGCAAAAATTATGGTCCAGAAAATATATGGTGTTAACAAAAAATACCCCTATATTCATATGAATTGTCAGCTACAGTGGTAATCGAAAATAACCTCATTAAAACGTAGAAAAAGTAAATATTTGGATTCTCTGATGTTGTGAGAATCATGCCTCATAACCCACGCCAACCAATGTCTTAAAGGCATATTTAATTATTTTTAAGACCCCTCTGTTAAATCACATCACTCCAATATTAGGTACCTAATCCATTATGTAAGAAACGTCTCGAAAAGTACTTAAGCATTCATTTTAAAATCTTTGAATTTTTTTATTCAAATCATATTTTATAGTATTCATCAAAATTGGAAGAATTCAATATTTTATGTAATTTAATATCTCAAATACATTTTAATGTATATATAAATTCAAATTCGAATTCATATAGGAGAACTTTACTTTATACCAAATTATATTAATAATTTCAATAGACTATAAATTATGCACTAATTATAGTAATAACATTCATATCACCAACCCGCAAAGGGTTAATGTGTAGCAATTGTATCTGAGTGCACAAATTACGATTTTTTTTTAAGTATCAATAGAAACTATACGTTACAGCATTTTATATGAGAGAGATGATTTGTTCATATGAATGAAAAAGAGAGGGGAGAATTACTCCAAGAGGGGTGACAATATTTAAAAAGTATAACAGTTTATAACAAATGATCTCTCTTCATATTCTCTTTGATCAACACAAGTAATTTATGAATGGAAGTAAAAAAAACAAAACTAAAAAGCTTACCAACATACTCCGATCGTACTGAAGGCCTCCATTCGATGTGTATGCTGCTCAATCGTTGTTGTGATGATGATGATTTGTGTAGTTTTTGTTGCTATTGATATATAATTTCTTGTATTGATCTTACACCGAGAAAAAAATGTTAGTATATAATTTAATTATGATGATGCTACATTTGATACATTATATATAAAATTGAATATTGAACATATATTAATATATAGGACCTTAATTCATGCTTGGCGAAATTTTTAAATGAATAATAAAGATTTATATTGAAGACAAATTTAATTTTTAAAATAATATAATGTATCAAATGGTGCAATTATAACAAACAAATACTTATCAATATATTATGGGGTTTTAGCCATATTGCGGACTTATTCACAAATATGTCTGGATGTTGAAGAATAAATTATAAAATGTGGATTTTTGGATTTTAACTTTTTTTCCGTGAAGACTCAATCTTCTGTTGATTTCATATGTAATATGGTGTATGTAAGGCAGTGTATATTTTAAGTGTGCAACTGCGAATTGAATATGGGATAATTTCTCGTTTTCTCGACTAATTATAGTTCCTTATAGCTGTTGGAATATAAGTCATGAATCCTCTGCTTAGAAGTTGTTGTGTGAATTTTTACACGTTAAAGGGTTTGGTAACGTATATAAACAGCACGTGCATATAGGTTAGGGGCGACAGTTTTAATAGGAGATCCAAAACGTCTACTTCTGTTGTTAATGGTTTATGGTTAATCCAGAAATCGAGTATGTATGGCAGGTGGAGATAGAGTCATTCAAGTATTTTTTAGGGGATTCTGAGGTTAGAGGCGAACTGATGGCAAACCTCTAACTTATTTTTATGCAAGTGTTGGTTATCGAGGCTTCTGGAGCGCCTAGCTGAGATTGTTTTATTCCGTTTATTTTTGGCGAGTTGTGATAATATTTTCCCAAAGAGTATGATAAAATATCAGTCAACCCTGTGGGTGACTATTTATATATTTTCCACTAGTTCAAAATCACTGGCTCTTATTGTAAAACACAAAAATGTGGGTAGATGAAATTTCGTTGTATTAGAACAATACTTTGCACATAGTCCCCTGAAAATATGGACTGTGAAAATCTGTATATTTTTTTTGCACTTATAAAATTCTTACCCTTTTAATATGGGGGCTATAATTATTGTCACAAAAGTGTGTTCAAATTTAAGTATATAATGACACAAACTTATATTTGATGTATTTGTGTTGAAATGATTTTATTCTTAAAAATTTTGATGTGGTCTCTTTGAGTGTTTCACGAAAAAGGAAGATGTAAAATTTAGTTGCAGAACATTTGACCTTTAGACGGTATTGAAAAAAAAATGTCGATAAAAGCTTGTCAAAATGTTGGTTGGTGTGTTGCCAGCATAGTGATTTCAGCTGATAGTTATCGAACCATCATGGTATATGATAGAATATTTTTTTTTGCAAATTTTCCCCACAGAAAAAATCGAAACAAAAATAAAAAAATGTATAAAAAAATCTTTTAAGTTGATTTGTTATAAATTTTAATAATTTTTTTTTTTTATTAAAATATTATGTTGAAATTTGGTATAATGTGTGGGGTACGGGTGCCACAATTTGTTAACATTTGTGTACAGTACTTAGGTCTAGTACGGGGCAACTCTGAAGAGGAAATTTTTTTGGGGTCGTATGACATTTGATGATAATCAAAACAAAAACCCAAAAATGCTTCTACAGTTACTAAAGAACAGCCAAAGCAGTGGACAAATTTTACAATGAAGAAAAAATGTAAGATAGAAAAAAGTGGATTAAAAGTGATGTTCTAATTTAAAAATATTTGCAGATTTTTGTTTTTGTTCGGAGAAGGTGGTGAAACGAAAGGGTGTACAAAATTGGAATGCTATGCAGAGAGTGAAATTTCAGCAGCAGTAGCAACCAGAAGAAAAAAAAAGAATTAGTGAATTACCTCTACCGTTATAAAAACAAAACCGCCTAAGTCCATATGACGAAATGTATGCAAAAAAATTGTATTTCAATAAAATTGGAGAAAATCAGATCGAATTTAGATTTAAGTTATAGTTACCATATATATTGTAACGATCGATCCTTTTTCGATTTTGAAATGTTTTTTAAATGGTGCACCCTATTGAAATTGGAGAAAATCAGATCAAATTTAGATATAGCTGTCATTATATTTTCGTTCGATTTTATGTAAATGGTGCACTAAAGTCCAGGTCTTCGAAAAGAAAACCTCCAAGCCTATCTTACCACAAATATTTCCCAGAATTTGTTAGAACATTAAATGTTTATAATAGGTACTCTAATTCTTGTATTATTCTTTCATTACCAATTTTTAATAAATTTTAAAAACTTATATTTCTAAAATCTTAATAACATGTTGAACACATCAATTATGTGCCCAAATGTAGACAATATGCAGGTAAATTAATTTTTTAAATCTTTTGCAAAAAATCAACTAACATGAAAGCATGAAGTTATGGAATTGTTGATATTTTACATTGAGATAAAGTTAATCTATATTCTTTAAAGTAACACAATTTGAATTTTTTTCCTTGAAAGAAGGATTTTAAGTGGTTTTAACACCTGTCACTATATAATAAAGGACTACAGCATGTAGCCATTGTTGTTATTGTTGTTTCATATTCTTTGAAAGAAGAATTTAATAATCCTCTTAGGTTTGAGATTACGATTCACCTAATAAGCTTTTACAAAAACTAACATTCTGAGAAATAGGACTATGATGACCTGAAACACACATTCACATGTATATATTCTTAGAAATGTAGTGTATGCGGCCAGTGACCTCTTATCAACTGCCTTCATATATCATACTTATCACATAACTTACCTTCCACTCCGCACACACACACATATAAAACCGAAAAAAAGATTTCCCATTGGCAATAACTAAATTCTGTATAAAATATGACTATCTAAGGAAGAACGAATTCTAAGAAAGTTGCCAAAAATATATAATTCAATGGAAAAATAAGTTATGCATGGCATGGGAGGTGTGCAATTGGGGGAAGTATATATGTGTGTGTGTGCGTGTGAGTTTGTCTATGACATGAGTTTGAAATACATAAAATAGCTATTTTATTGTAGTTTGGTTATTTAATATAGGAAATGATAAAGCCAAAATGGAAAAGAGGATAGAAAAAGAACATACTCTGAGAGCAAATCGAAAAAGTTTCCATCGAACATATGCACGTTAACATTTTATAGGCTATATAACGCATGAAACTGTTGGGAAAACTGTGAACGTTTGTCACACCTATGAGGATTAGAATTTAATTTATGCATTTTCCATTATGTGATATGGTTATTTTTGGAGATTGGAATTTAAAAGAGTGACATCTTTAAAATAGGAAATAAATTATATGGTTTAAATGTATAAATATGATAACTTGTGAAAATATATTTTTAAAAAGTAGAAGAATGGGAAATATGCGTACTAAGAACAAATTAACCCTACTGGTATTTGATACCAAATAACGAACTATGAAAAAAAAATAATGTGATGGTGAGGAAACATATAATTTGTATTGTGGTTTCATCGAACAAGGTTTTAATAGAACTTCAAAAACTTTGAATTTAATATGTGAGCGTAAACTTTCACTAGCTTTTGAACTTTCAATGGGCAATTTGTTAAGTAAACTCAACATTTTCATCTTACCGTAATTAACAACGTCTGTAAATTTCCTATCCACAATGTGGTGTCATAAAAACAACATGTAGATAATCATGGTAGAAAACAGAGCCAGGAATTAAGTGGTACCTATTTGTGGTGGCCATTTGAAATATAAACCTATGTGGAATAATTACTGGAAAGAAGTTTTTGTATTCGTCGATCATAACAAAAGTGGACCTGTACTGACAATTAAAGCCATCGACTGTTGTAAGCTAAATGTTCAATGGGAATTTTCCTAAAGTCTCAAACCATCAAACAGTGGTCCGATATTGAAAACGCATGGTGGGGTGGAACATGTTTATAAACAAGATTGATCAAATGATCAAGGCTGACTACATCGTGTTGGAATTACCAAACATTTGGAGTTATCATAAAAAAATATATTTTGCTTTTCATACCCTAAACCACACTATGGTACAGAGTATTATGTCTCTGTGCATATGTTTGTAAAGGCTGACTACATCGTGTTGGAATTACCAAACATTTGGAGTAATATACACAACTTCCACGAAAATATACTTTGCTTTTCATACCCTCTTGATACCCGACTAAAGGTCAACAAATATTAGCAATATTCAATAGACGAGGGCTGTACTTGTCCAGATTCTCTTTACCGTGGGTTATGTTGTGATGTTGGGCTTTCAATTGTGACCTATAGATTGAGTAAAAAAAAAAGAACACAAAAAGTCATGTTTTCAGTCGACTTCATCCCAAAATTATTATCTGATCATCAGCGAAAATTATAGGCGTTGTCCTTGACCACAACTGGAATCTCATGGAAATTTTCAAAGCGATCAGCGCTATATTTCCGCCCTTTAGTGTGGTATTGGGTTACTAAATAATGTATGAATACGTAAGCACCTGTGTAACTCCCACATCTGAGTACATACGACCATATAATGGGTATCAATTTAAAGGTCAACCACTCCTATTGAACACACTATAAACTTTTCGGGTCTTGATCCTTCAGGGGCAAATATATACGCCATAGAATACAAATTTTGTAATTTTTCACACAAATCTCAGGGTCCATTTGACCCGCTATATATTGACCGATCATTATTAAAACAGGCTTGCTTATTCTTTGGCCCGATCCCCTACTCCATGCAAAAATTCGCTGTGTTTGGGCCATAATTGCGGCCTCAGGAGCGACCAGAAAAACCGACAAAAATAAAGTGTTTGGTCCATTTCATCCCCTAAATATTAAACGATCTTTTCAAAAAGCAATAGGGGTTTTCATTGGCCAGACCCCATTCTACATGCACAATTTCGTGAAGATTGGTCCATAACTGTGGCCTGCATCGTGTTTACAAATTATAATGAACAGACGGACAGACGGACGGACACATATGTCTAGATCGACTCAGCTAGTCGAAATATGACGATCGGTATACTTAAAGGTGGGTCTAGGACCAATATTTCGCGGCGTTACAAACTTTTGGAGCTCCACAAAGCTATAATACCCTGCACAAAGCTATAATAAAAAGAAATGAGATAGACACATGGTTGCTTTTGAGAATATGCATAGAATCACTTTCTGAGTCGATTTATGCATGTCCGTCCGTCTGTCCGCCCGTATTAGAGGTCGCATTTATGATCCGAATTGGATGAAATTTGGATTAGGTCACTTATTTGGCCTAAAGACGAACCCTATTGAAATCAGATTTAGATATAGCTCCCATATATATTTTCGCCCGATTTAAGGTATATATGGTGTACCTAAGTCCTTATATATCTTTCGATTTGCACGGAATCTTGCACAGCGTACTGAGTTAGGTCAAGAATGATGTGTGTTAACTTTCCTGAAAATCGGTCCAGATTTAGATATAGCACCCATATTTTCGTCCGATTTAAAGTAAGTGGTGTATCAAAGCCCCTATATATCTTTCGATTTGCACGAAATTTGCCATAGCGCAATGAATTATTTCTAGAATAATGTGTGTTAAGTTTCCTGAAAATCGGTCCAGATTTAGATATAGCTCCCATATATATTTTCCCTATACATTTTTGATTTGCTCGAAATTTGGCATAGCGTAACGAATTAAATCTAGAATGATGTTTGGTAAGTTTCCTGAAAATCGGTCCAGATTTAGATATAGCTCCCATATATATATATATATATATTGATTTAGATATAGTTGCTACATATATATTTTCGTTCGATTTTACACAAAATTGACACAAATTTTGCACAACATACTACAGTTAGAAATTGGATATAAATGCTTCACCAAGGTGGGTTCAATCGTCACAAAAATTTGCTCTACGAACTGAAATTACTATAACATAAAGTGTGACAAATTTTGTTGAAATCGGTTAAAATTTTATATATATAGGTCCTTCAAAAATTCGACGTCTGTTAGGATTCAACTTTTGGATGTACCCAAAGTGGTATCATATACAAAATTTTTCACTACGAACTGAAATTACTATATCATAAAAGGTGCCAAGTTTAGTTGAAATCGGTTTAGATTTCGATATATATTGGATATACCCAAAGTGGGGAAGGGTATCATATAGTCGGCGCCGTCCGACTTTACTACTTTCCTTACTGGTTTTTTTTGGGGCATTCAGTTTGAGTTGAGCCAAGCGGCTAAAATTGTGGTTTCGTAGATTCGGATCAAGAATAATTGATGTTAAAGATGCACCTCACACAGGTAGACCGGTCGTCGAAAATGTCAATAAAATCGGAGCAATGATCGCAGTTGACCGCATGTTAGCAGTCGTAAAATCGCCAGGGAGCTAAAAATCTACCATAAAACTGTTTCAAAGCAGACCATAAACGGCCAAAATTGGTCAACAGGAGAGGTCGTGTTCCAACAGGACAACGCTAGGTAACACACATCTACGGTGACTCGCCAGAAACTTCGGGACTTGGCACCAAGCGATTATCATTTTTTTCTTGCATTGCAAAATTTCGTTAATGATAACAAATTGGTATCTAGGGAGGATTGGGAAAATCGACTACTAAACATGCAAAATTTGTATTAGAACCTTGGGGGTTTGGTGCACTATTTACATAAATTTTATATCATTCGGACCGAAAATACGATCTTTATTTTGTTTACAATTTTACATGCACAGACGAACGGACGGACATTTATATCGTCCGTCCGTTCGTCATTGTATCGTTCGGGGTATCACCCATAATTTGGTTCAATAATGGGAACCAACCAATTCCTTAAAATACCGAATTTTGAGACGTACATGAGGGTTATACCAAAGTGGGGACTTCTACGATTATTTCGAGATGCTTCAAGGGAATTACAAATTAAATATATGGACACTCCATTCTATAGTGGAGATCAGCTAAGGGCTCATAAATTCTTTGAGAACCCAAAATGCAAAGTACGGTGTCTTCAGTTGGTAAATGCATCGAAGATCTTCAAAATACTTCAAATAGGTCGGGCACGGAATATGGCGGCTATTATCGTCTGATAAAATGAAGACTTTCAAAATAGTAGTGTTGGCGGGTTATTTGGGATACCATTTGTATTTTGTTTTTGCAAAATAGTCAGGCTTAATCCCAGTTTGTTGTTTTTTTAAAAAAACAACTATTTATTAGTGGGGAATGTAAGGCATTGTCCGCCGAGGGATAAGGCAGGGAAGACTATAGTTTCGGATCTCGCCACTGATCCTCATCAGTTCCCTTAGTTTTTTGTTGGGATATTCTCCCCAGAAGCTATTAATAGCTTCTTTACAAAATCATACATTCCCCACTAATAAATAGTTGTTTTTTAAAAAAAACAACAAACTGGGATTAAGCCTGACTATTTTGCAAAAACAAAATACAAATGGTATCCCAAATAACCCGCCAACACTACTGAAGTTGTAGACGAGGCACGGTCATACTGTTTGGTTTATTTCTTTAACTAGCAATACCAACAACAACGTTATGTGCATTCGTCACAAAGTGACGACACATAGCAGTGGGAAATGTAATGTAGTTATCTGTAAATGCCTTGTTGACCACGAAGTCAGGCGCCAACAAAACGAACTTCTCATTGGGGTCGTATCGCTGGTAACGTAAAAACTTCGAATTGTCACAAGAGACATTTGAGTTTGAAAGGTTTTTTGTAAAGAATCTATTAATAGCTTCTGGGGAGAATATCCCAACAAAAAACTAAGGGAACTGATGAGGATCAGTGGCGAGATCCGAAACTATAGTCTTCCCTGCCTTACCCCTCGGCGGACAATGCCATACATTCCCCACTAATAAATAGTTGTTTAAAAAAAAAAAAAAAAAAAAAAAAAAAAAAAACAACAAACTGGGATTAAGCCTGACTATTTTGCAAAAACAAAGACTTTCAAAATATCTAAAATGTTGTTTGGACAATTTGAAGGAGCTCTACAAATAGGCGGACGGACGAAAAGTTGTCAAATGCATATTCTCGAATGGATATGAAGTATTGCTAATAAGAAGTATTACTAATATCGCTTAATTTCTAGAATTTCTGACACGAGTTTTAATCGAATTTACTGTAATTATTTAGTTTGGATTTTCATTAAGTGGAAAATCTCCAATACACCAAATAGAGGTTGTCCTTGAATTAATTTCTTACCGGAGTATTACGAATCCAAAAAATATAATTAAGGCACTTATGTTTTAAATTGAAATAATTATCCTGAATTGTATTTATACCCTTCACCACACTGTGGTACAGGGTATTATGTCTTTGGGCATATGTCTGTAACAGGCAAAAGGAATCGAGATGGACCCATGGTTCCTTTTGAGAATATGCATAGAATCACATTCTGAGTCGATTTATTTATGTCCGTCTGTTGATGTTAAGTTGTAAATAAAGTACAGGTTACATTTATAAACCGATTTGGATGAAATTCGGAAAGTTCATGTATTTGGTCTAAGGACGAACCTTGAATTAATTTCTTATCAGAATACTACGAATCCAATCAAAATAATTACGCGATTTAAGTTTTAAATTTATCATCTGATCTTACAGACCGCATTTATTGAAATTAAATTGAAATAATTTTCCTAAACTGTATTTATACCCTTCACCACACTGTGGTACAGGGTATTATGTCTTTGTGCATATGTTTGTAACAGGCAAAAATAATCGAGATAGACCCATGGTTCCTTTTGAGAATATGCATAGAATCACCTTCTGAGTCGATTTATGCATGTGTCCGTCCGTCTGTCCGTCTGTCCATGTTAAATTGTAAACAAAGTACAGGTCGCATTTATGATCCGAATTGGATGAAATTTGGCATAGCTCATTTGTTTGGCCCAAGGACTATTGAAATTGGGAAAAATCGATTCAGATTTAGATATAGCTCCCATATATATTTTCGTCCGATTTAAGGTAAATGTGGTACCAAAGTCCCTAAATGTCTTTCGATTTGCACGAAATTTGGTACAGCCTACTGAAATGGGTCTAGAAAGATGTGTGCCAAGTTTCGTGAAAATCGGTTCAGATTTAGATATAGCTCCCATATATAGTTTCGCCCGATTTTAGGTAAATGGTGCACCAAAGTCCCTGAAAGTCATTTGATTTACACGAGTTTTTTGGCATAGCATATTGAATTAAGTCTAGAATGACGTGTGCTAAGTTTCGTGAAAATCGGTTCAGATTTAGATATAGCTCCCATATATAGTTTCACCCGATTTAAGGGGACCCCCCCCCGTATTCACGGTGTCAAAAATTTTTTTGTTTTAATTCGAATCTACTCTAATTCTAGAATGTTCCTACAAAATTGCAAGTGGAAATCTCAAGAACTCTTGAAGATATAGCCGATTTATTGTGTCAGCATCAAGTGACGGCTAAAGGGCTTCTCAAACTTTAAACGCGTTTTTCTCAAAACGAATGGCGGGCACGATAACTCAAAAACTAATAATCCAATCGGTTTCAAATTTTGGCACGTTTTTCTGGGAGTGTGTAGCTCTCGTATGAACTAGGATAAAGCCAATCGGTGAAGATCTTCCTTATTTTTAACATAGTTTGTGGTAAAGAATAGGCGATTTTCCAAAAAAAATGTTGAAAGTTCCGCCATTTTGTTAATTGTTGTGCGATGTCAATAATCCTAGTTCATACGAGTGCCAGACATGTCCTCTTTCTAACACAGTTGGAATTTGGGGTTTCCGATGTTCCAGTGAGGAGTTATCATGCCCGCCATCGAAATCGCCTTCCCTTAAGGTAAATTGTGTACCAAAGTCCCTATATATCCATCGATTTGAACGAAAATTGGCAAAGCGTACTTAATTAAGTCTAAAACGATGTGTGCTAAATTTTGTGAAAATCGGTTCAGATTTAGATATTGCACCCATATAGTTTCGCCCGATTTAAGGTAAATGGTGTACCAAAGTCACTATATATCTTTCGATTTGCATGAAATTTGGTATAGCTTACTGAATTAGGTCTAGAATGACGTGTGCTAAGTTTCCTGAAAGTCGGTTCAGATTTAGATATAGCTCCCATATATAGTTTCGCCCGATTTTGGGTAAATGGTGCACCAAAGTCCCTGCTAATCTGTTGATTTGCATGAATTTTTGTATAGCGTACTAAATTAAGTCTAGAATGATGTGTGCTAAGTTTCGTGAAAATCGGTTCAGATTTAGATATAGCTCCCATATAGTTTCGCCCGATTTAAGGTAAATGGTGCACCAAAGTCCCTGAAAATCATTTGATTTGCAGGAATTTTGGCATAGCGTATTGAATTACGTCTAGAATGACGTGTGCTAAGTTTGAGAAAATCGGTTCAAATTTCGATATAGGTTCCATACATAGTGTCGCCCGATGTTGGGTAAATGGTGCACCAAAGTCCCTGCTAATCTTTTGATTGGCATGAGTTTTGGTATAGCGTACTAAATTAAGTCTAGAATAATGTGTGCTAAGTTTCGTAAAAAACGGTTCAGATTTAGATATAGCTTCCATACATAGTTTCATTCGATTTGCACGAATTTTGGCATAGCGTATTGAATTAAGTCTAGAATGATGTGTACAAATCCTATACATATTTTCGTCCGATTTTAAGTAAATTGTGCACTAAAGGTTACAGCTAGGCCGATTGACACAACGTTTTGAAATTAGTATAAATAAATCTCTGGCAAGTTTGCTTCAAATCGTTTCAGATATAGATGTCTCGTAGCTTCCATATATATATTCGACTTATTTATTGAGATTAAATTTTAAACAGTACAGCATACCGAATAGCGTGTGTCAAGTTTGCTTTAAATCGATTTACACAAATCTGTCCCACTGTGCGCAAACGACTCTAAACTTGCCCAAATGAAATGAAATTTAGCATAGGTTCCAGAAAGATTTAAAAATCACATATTTAAGTTCCTTCAATTTCATGTCAAAATTCCTTCAAAAAGCGACGTCTTTTCGGATACATATGTACCCAAAGTGGTGAAGGGTATCATATAGTCGGCCAAGTCCGACTTTACTACTTTCCTTACTGGTTTTACTTGTTCTCATTAAATTTTAATAATTTAAATTGCGGTTCTAAATTCGTTATTCCTTCAACTTGAATAAAACTAACAACATCAAACTAAAACTATTTTTAAAAACGTTTATATAGACTGTTCGATGGTTAAAAGTTATTTTATAATATTTCTGTTACAACAACATTTTTGTTTTATTTTCCATGGAGAGTTTAGTTGTTAGTTTTTTTGAATTGTCAAAAAAAAAAAAAAAAAAAAAAAAAAAGAGTTGCTATGAAACAATTGTTTTGAAGAATCCTAATTTGACCTTGTGATGTAATGGACTTCTTTTTCAATTTCAAAAAAATTCAGATATAACGCTTTTCCCCTTCATCAAAAACTGTTTTCTCGCATGCGATTTTGTTTTGTTTATATTATTGAACTTGTAAATCGATAACGCTTATTGATCGGAACATATGATATTGACTGACAAACAAATTTTGACAACTTTCTGAGGCCAAGCGCAAGCTAACCACGCCAAAAATTTCAGAGGAACTTCCTTTTCCAATTTTACCAGCCAACAAGAGCTGTCGTACCAAAAAAATATATAGTTTTCTTTAATCTTCAAAATCATTAAGTTTTAAATTAATATTGAAGTGCGAAATATCGCAAAAACTTATTAAGGAAATAAAGATATATTTGTTCTTTCAAAAATATTATAACTTTCTACTGGAGAAAATACAGACTTTGTAGAATCAAGGTAAAAAAACCCTTTGAAGTATTTTTTAAGGTGCCATAAAGTACCAATGTATATGTCTTTACCAGTATACCACCAATGGTGTCAAAAATTAAAGAAACACCATTCAACACGGCCTGGTATATATTGGTCTCACATTGTCAGATTCTTAGACTTTGTGGATGCAATCAATATCCAGTGTTCAAATTGAGAAAACCAGGAAGATCTTGAATGATAGTGCGTTATTTAGTTGCCACGAATTGCAAAAAAAAAAAAAAAAAAAAAATTCTGTAAATCATATATCGATCTGCATTTCATCTCTATCGGACCACCCTATGGTTATGCGGTGCTGCACAACCTATAAGGCAAAATCTGCAAACCTAGACCAGAGAGACAATTACACAATTCGGAAGCAACCAAAAACAAATAATCCAAAGTAGTACCGCAAAGTAATTCAAAAGGGCTGCAAATTATCAACCTTCAAATAACCTGTATGGTCAACAGAAGTAACACGCAAAAGTCATACCGCCAATCAATTCGAAAGAGCCGCCAACTATCCACCTTCAAATGACCTGTATGATCAACAGAAGTATTAAGCACAAAACGCACATTGAAAAAACCTCCGCAGCACCCCCAACAGCGGTCTACTTTTGATAAAATATCCACCAGCATTTCATTTTATTGAGCTAAGTAAACTGTACAGAATAGCAGCAGAGCATCATTAAGTAGCTTCAAAAATACGAATTAAAAGTGTAAATATGATTGGGAAAAAATTATAGTGAAAAAGTGATTTTAAAAATTAAACAATTCAATTTCTTATTCTATTTTTTAAAACAAATTTAAAATTATATAATGTAAAAAGTTAAAGTTAAAAGTTAAAAAGAAAGAATCATATTCACATCTTTTAATTCGAACAACAGAGATTTTTGCATGAGTTTATATTGCTATGTATTAAATTCAACCTAAGCATTGCCAATAGCTCAAAGAAAAGACAAATAAGAAAGCAAGCGAGCGGATTTAAATTCTATTCCAGCGGTATCCACGGGAGCTGATCTTGGAAAGGCCTTCTCCATCGTCATCATCCAGTGTGGGTAAGTCTCTTAAAAAAAATGTCTCCTAATTCTCATTAGTTGTTAGACTACTCTGAGAATAATGTAAAAACATACGTATGTCCATAAATAGTATTTAGGGGAGACTGGGGCACCTTCGGCACTTTTTTTTAGAGCTCTATATCTCAGTACATATTCAACATATATAAAAACTATATGGCTGATTATTGTCCTCTGACACTTAATTATGGTACCAAAAAGATATATAAAAATAGTATTAGTTAAAAAATTTTACAGTTTTGTAAAAAAAGTCAAATTCGCCGAATGTGCCCCAACCCGGGGTAGCTTCGGCATTTGATGGGGCACATTCGGCACCATAGTCATAGCCGGGTAATTGTCATCGCTATCAGTCTGGTTGAAATTCTGATTATCTAAAGGCTCTATTTGGTTTTGATACGCCACACAATGTTTGAATTATAGGGCTTTATTTTCTAGCGGCGGACGTTTACATCTCAAGGTCGCACACACCATCAGAAATAGGGGTTTTCTATCGCATTTTCGTCAATATAAGCACGTTTGATCTTTTATATGCAATTTCGAGCCATATTAAAGGATTAGTTTTAAAGACAAACTCAAAAACATTTTAAGGAAATAATATTGCACAACCTGTATATGGCCGAATGTGCCCCAATTTAAAATGCCGAATGTGCCCCGAATGTACTTTTTATAGTTTTTTTCATTTTTTTCGATCAGTTTTGTAAAAATATTATATTTTTAAATATTTCTATAATAATACACATCGTAGTTAACCACTTTTTAATAATATTGTCTTAAAAATTTAAAAAGTTTTATACACGAAATACTTACGAAATGGAATTGAAATATTACAGAAACATCTATAAAAATACAAAAACCTATGTATCTAAATAAGCTTATTAGCTAGAAATTTCAAACTTTGTGTAAGTTATTTATTTCGATATTCGATACCTATGTATCGAAACTAGTGATATACGGTGAGAGCTTCATATCGAAAACGCGATTGCCGAAGGTGCCCCGATGCCGAAGGTGCCCCAGTCTCCCCTACACTCTTAAATAGGGCGATCAAGTGCATTTCGCTTTTAGTTTATTTTTTTCTTTTCTTTTGAGCTAAATCATTACGCATAAATGAGACAAAAATAGAAAGAGAAATTATCTTCTCTTCTTTATCGATGCTGATAATAAACAATAGATTTTTTTTGAGTGAAGTGATGTACTCCACAATTATATTAATTGCATTTTGATGGGTTATTATCAGTTTTGTTTTGCTCTTGCGCGTTTGATGATCTATCACTAGAATTTCATTTCTATATTTTTTGTTTGTTTTGATTATGAATTTTTGATTGATTTAGTTGTAATACCATTTCTTTACTTTACAGTAGGTTACTGTTAAGAATAATGTTAGTTTTAAGCTTTTTGTTAGTATTTTTCACCCAAAATGAGTATAGTGATTTAAAAGAATTTTGTTACAAATTTATAATTAGAAATAAAAAAATATGTGAATGGAAATTTAAATGATCGCTTAAGGTATTTTTTTCTAGAGTTCCTCGATAATGACAACGGAAGCAATGGAATGATAATGTAACTTTTGCTTATTTTCGGGGTCCATTCAAATTAGTCGCCTAAAGGACATAGGAAGGAGAGGGTATAGAGGCGAGGCGCTTAATACTTCTGTTGTTGGCGTTTGTTTTTCGTTACAAGTTCTTGTTGTTTTTCGATGGGAAAACTTTTTTGTATTTTTGAAGAGCACAGCTGATGGCACTTTCGTTGCAATCAATTTGGCTAAATAACCATAGAAAATTCGCCATGGTCTTCTACAAGCCATCAAACAATTTAGCATGGATGCTGGTCTTACAAACTGACCAGACCAATGGCGATCATAACACCAGCTAAATTATATCAATTCAACCCGCTAAACAAAAAAACAAATAGTTTTCAATGAGAATGGGGTATGGTGTTGACTGTGAAATGTTCACCATTGTTTGGTATGGTTCTATATTCTTGTTGACATAAAAAAGAAACACCGAGTCTCTTCACTTTTTTCATCATCATTGTTCGCTGATGTTGTTGTTGTTATTTTTCTTTCACATTCTGGGAAACCATCAAATATTTTTCAACTAATTTATATAAAAGGGATAAATGGAAAAGTTTTTCATTTTATGACTTTGTCCAAAAGACTCATGGACATAGACCCTTAAACATACACCCACATACACACGGTTACATAGCAGCATAGACAAAGGAACAAATAAATAAATGGAAAATTCCGTGAATTTTGATGTCATGGGTTTTTTATGTCATAACTTCCTTTTTTACTTGTTGTTGTTGTTCTTGATGCAAAAAAACACTTACATATTCTGCTTATACCCTTCACCACACTGTGGTACAGGGTATTATGTCTTTGTGCATATGTTTGTAACAGGCAAAAGGAAACGAGATAGACACATTATTCCTTTTGAGAATATGCCTAAAATCACCTTTTAAGTCGATTTAGGCATGTCCGTCCGTCCGTCTGTCCATGTTAAATTGTAAATGAAGTACAGGCCGCATTTTTGATTCGAATTGGATGAAATTTGGCAAGGCTCATTTATTTGGCCCAAGGACGAGATTTAGATATAGCTTCCATATATATTTTCGTCCGATTTAAGGTAAATATATCCTTCGATTTGCACGAAATTTGGCATAGCTAACTGAATTCAATCTAGAATTATGTGTGTTAAATATTGTAGAAATCGGTTCAGATTTAGATAAAATAGAAAATGGTGTACCAAAGTCCCTAAATAAGCTTCGATTTGCACGAAATTTGGCATAGCGTACAGAATTAAGGCTAGAAAAATGTGTGTTAAATTTCGTAAAATTGGGTTCAGTTTTAGATATAGCTCCCATATATATTCTCGTCTGATTTTAGGTAAATGGTGCACAGAAATCCCTATATATCCTTTGGTTTGCACGAAATTTGGCGTAGCGTACTGAATTAAGTCTAGAAAGAAAAGTGTTAAATTTTGTAAAAATCGGTTCAGATTTAGGTACAGCTCATATATATATTTTCGACCGATTTTATGTAAATGGTGGATCAGAGAAGTTGATAGCATATCCATGAGGAGTGGTTGACCTTTAAATTGATACCAATTATATGGTCGTATGTACTCAGATGTGGGAGTTATACTTAAATATTTACAAGGGCTATTCTCTTTGAAATTTTCCATGAGGTTCCAGTTATGGTCAAGGACAACGCCTATAATTTTCGGCGATGATTAGATAATAATTTTGGGATGAAGTGGACCGAACACTTATTATTTTGTTTGTTTTTTTCGAATTGATCTATATGCCACAAATGACAGCCAAACATCACAACACAACCACGGTGAAGGTAATCTGGTCAAGTAATTAGAAGGGCTGTACTGAATTCGGAAAATATGTCAGTGTTAGGAAGAGGTGCTGTTGACCTCTAATCAGATAAGAGGTTTGAACTATCACGAAATATTGCCCACGCTCGGAATAAATATTCGCAGAAAGTTTAAGTTCCGTGGTAGTTGTGTTGGGTATCGTATGGTCGGCCCCGTCCGACTATACTGCTCCGCTCACTGGTTATGAAATTTGTTTAGCCACATGAATGACCATTAATTATTTGTAAAATTTCTCTCGGTTTATTCTTTCAAGCACGCTAGGGATATTATCACATTTTCAGTTTTTTAAGGATGTTTTTTTTTAGTGCAGGAATCTTTTTATTGGCATTTTATGATATTTGGAAATAAAGTGATTATATTACTGAACTATGGTTAGAAGTGGGCAATGGATTTGCAATGTTTTGGGAATTTAATTTATTTTTTTTAATGTTTTCCACAAGGTTATCCGTGGATACTTTTTTAATCCTTAAAATCTATATTTTCTCCAATTCTAAAATTTATTAGCAGGCCGTACGCTTGAGTGACGAAATTATCAGTCTGCAATTTTAATGGCATCTGCATCCATTATTGGCTATTAAAAACTTCTAATTGTCATAATAAATAACCCATCAAGAGAAGTGGTGATTTCTTTTTTCCTATTACACAAATATTTCACTTGCTTTCCACCGTCGTTATTACAAATAGAATTTCCAATGAAAACCCTTTACTTTAGTTATAATTGAAAAATTCATCACCTACATCTACGTTCGCTTCTACATCTTCATTTCATACACTTCAATGGACCTATTGCATCAATATTCCCTTCACTTAGATTATTTTTATGGAGCATTTGCGGTTTGGTTAAGTGGCTTTTAGACATGAGTGGCTTTTCAATGAAATTCTCGACAAAACCCCCCTCCTCCTACCTTATTATTATAAAAATCAAAGGCTATAACAAAAACAACAACTACAACAGCACCATCGAAAGTAATGGAAACATGAACAAGAATTCGAGTGGCATCAAACACCGAAAAACATTGGACCAACGGAAACGGAAACGAAATACTTTCATTCGTTAGCTGTTCAAGTATACGGTGGCTATGGTCTGCCGCCATTTCGTTTAGGTGTAAAAGCGTATGGCTCCCTCACCAATCTACAAAGCCAGAGTCGGTGATATTGGCTGTTTTTGCTTTGGCACTTCAAAAAAAGTGGTCAGCGGAAATAAATTGCTGCCATAGGAAATTGAGTTTTGGCATGATTTTGTTGCAGTTCGATGGTAATGGCAATCTGTTAGTCATGATGGAAATTGTGGTGTTCGAGTGGTGGGAGATAGAGGTGTGATGGGGTCATGGACAAGAGGGCCCAAAGAAAGAAAGAAAGGATGATGTGTCAATTTTTGAAGTTTTAGACTTTAATTTTTGTATATATGACTATGATACTTAAATTTAAGAAATATATTGCCTTTGGTTTATTAAAAAAGTACTATATTAATATCTGGCTTATTAACCCTTTCCCACAATTATCTCTCTTTCTTTCCAGCCCTGAAAATGTTGACCAACAACGACATATCAGTCTGATCCCTCCATGATATTAACAATATCATGGAGGGTAGTTATGATCAGCAAGAACCAGAATTTGGAAACACAACAAATCGTGATGTCATTGGTGCTGTCGGAACAACATCTCGTCTGCATTGTCGTGTACGAAATTTGGGTGATCGTGCTGTATCGTGGATACGAAAACGTGATCTACACATACTAACATTAGCATCATGACATATACAAATGATCAGCGATTTCTTGCGCGATGAAAATCGTCTCAGTGCAACCGCGTGTTGCGGGCATCTATGAGTACCAAGTTTCGACAGAACCAAAAAAATTAGCCAAGCCTATACATTAAAAGTTGCCAGTAAGTAGTAATTATTTAATTATTTTAATTTATTAACAATGTAAGTTATAAATGTTCATCACATCATTATGGATAATCAGCATACAAATCTTATCAAAGCAATAGACAAATTTTTCAGTTTCCCCATTAGTTTTTTCTTGTTACAGTGATATTTAAATCTGTAATTGATTACACTGTGCAACAAATTTCAATTGCTGTGATAATTACGCTAGGAGATAACCTTAAAATGGAACGTATTCGCCATTCGCTCCATACGAAATTTAAAATTTTTTCAATGTTGACGTTTAAGAGTTAATATATATCATTTCCTTCTGAAGTTCTAATTTGCTCAATACGCATTACCTTTTGCGATGGATCTATGATGTTGCATTCTGTTGACTTTGGGGAAACGGTTGAAAATAATCCAGATGCCTCCCTCTTGATTCTCTATTTAATTGCATTTTTGGATGTAGAATGATAAATATGCCAAATGATATTTCTTTACTTGTACTTATCACCAAAGAGTTATACATCCATGACCTTATATCTACTTTACACGTGAATTATATTTTTTCGAAGCACTCTATATTATTTGATATAGCAATCAAAAATGTTTCAGGCCGTAGACTTTTTATAATGAAAATGCAGTATTATCCACAAATTTTATTCGATGACAAATATTTATAGAACGACAGTTATATCAAAGGGTTGGCTTCTTGATTTTTTTTCATATTATAGCTTAATTTCATATATTAGTAATTAAAGCAAATTAGAATTTTACCCAATGGGATGGAATGTAGCACAATATAAAGATGGCTGGGGAAATGAGAACATTCTGCACTGCATTCTCGTTGGTCGTTGGTCAATTCTACAAATTCACATTTACACTTAATGAATCTGAAATAAGGTCTGAGCGGGGTGGACATTGAAAATAAGAAAGTTTTAAGGCAAACCTATTTTTAATTGAGAATGAGAAACATATTTAAAAATTGTTTACTACTTGTGTAAATTACAAAGCTATCGAATTTTCTTTCATTTAACTAAGTAGTTACTATAGACGATCGAAATTGGATAACAATTTATTTGTTATTGTAAAATTACGAAATATCACCGTTTAACAAAAAATAAGTGTCGAAGTAGATAATTATTTGAAGATGGAGTTAGAAACTCACTTCCAAATGTTTGCAGGGAAGGAACTATACTACAGTGAATGATTTTGGGAAAAGTAGTAACAGAGGGATTTTGCACAGCTCTTCCAATTTGAAAGACCCTGTTTCGAAATGTTGTCTTCCACTTGATCTTTCCACCGAATTTATGGCATTCCCCTTCTGCGCGAAACATCCGTTCTCACATCATGACCTAGCCACCGTAGACACTGCAGCTCGATATGCCTGACTAAGTCGTTATCCGAGAATTGATGGTACAACTCGAGCTTCATTTCATCTTTCGGAGAATCCAAGAGCTGCCTCATCTGTTTGCGCAAGTAGCCATATTTAACTACCTCAAAGCTGTATTTCTCAAGTTTCACCGTTGGTCCGAGTCTACTGGATTGTACAATCAGCATGGTCTTCTCGTCATTGACCGACTCCTTCTCAATTCGTTCAAAGGTGACTGTTATCGCTCGCAACATGTGATGTCATCGGCGAGTAGCATGTGATGTTTGGTGTATAGAGTGCCATTTCTGTTTACCTTTGTACCTAGTATGACTTTTTTCCTGCAGGAAGTTAAAAAGTTCACACGACATAGTGTCACCTTGTCTGAATCGCCGTTCGGTATTGAAGGGCTCCATGAGGTCCTTTCTGACATTAACTGCTGACCTTGTGCCACTTAAAATTATAAAGCATAATCGTATTAATTTTGCAAGAATGCCGAACACAGACACCTCTGAGCGGTTAGAGATGACGAATGAAAATCTAGTCTATGGTGGATGTCCTTGGTCTGCAGCCGTATTATTGACCTTTGGTTTCAGTTGTTCTCACAGCACGCCGAATGATATTTTTTGCCATGCGGAGGAGACTAATTCCCCTATAGTTGGAACATATTGTATTGTGTCTTTTTTGTGCACGGAACACAGGATTCTGAGGTTCCAATCATTGGGCATACATTCTTCTAGCCAAATTGTACTAATCAGTTGGTGCATGCTCCTGATCAGCGTCTGACCACCGGCCTTGGTTGTATACAAGGTGGTGGCTAGGTGGTATACAATCTATAACGTCATCTCTTATTTTATCTTATTCGCCGTTAGTGGTTGATACCAGAAACTTTGCTTTTTTTCGTTGTTAAAACTTCATTCTGACTCCTGTACATCTCGATTTGCTCGCGTTCGCAAAAACCATGCGGTATTTCGTTTTATAAATGGTTTCATAACCTTCTACTAGATTTATAGAAAATTCATCCAAAAGTTCAGTATGCTATCTCGGTTCAGAATAACAATATATTGAATTCTCTTTAACTATATATTATATTCTAGCCTCTAAATCATTGAAACTTTACTAAACCTATTACCAAAAACATCTACGAAAAATACCAATACCTGTATGCACTCAAATACACATACTTGTATGCACTCAAATACACATTTACGTATATACGTATATAGTTATATACATGAAATAACCTTTTCATTACAATTTTCACGAACAATATCCATAAACCTTGGCATCATCATCCTCACCACCATCATCATCATCATCATGCCTACCATAATTACTTTACTATTTTTGGAATCTATTTTAATTAAGATATGCTAAAAATATTTATGTTAATATTCCACATTTGTGTGTTTTCTCTTCCTCTACGCTCGTACCCCTCCACAGCATCCAAGGCACAAATTCTCTCGAATCGAGAATTGTTCGTGCAAAGTGGTAGTGACATCAATTTAACCTGCATCGCACCACAGGCGCCCGGTCCTTATACTCACATGCTGTGGTACAAGGACAGCGAACTAATCAACGACTCAACAAGGGGCTGCTTACGGGTTGTATCCGAACAGCAAATGAAAACGAGCAATCTGGTAATTTCACGCGTAACACACATGAACTGGGGCAACTATACGTGTGCGGCAGACAATTCAAGTGAGTAGCAGTAGTAGTCGGTTAGCAAGGCCCGAAACAATAATCGAGCTAGTAGAACAAAACAAAAACAATGTTTGTGTCCTTTGCAAAAGGACTACCGCATTGTTTGCCATCATAACCTATTCAGGCGTTCATGTAAACGTTTTGTTTATCTCCATTATTTTGTTGGTTGACTTTTTTCTTATTTTTTTTTTCTCCCACTACTTTCAACATGCATTCTTGACATTGTGATGTGGCTGCTGGGTGTGTGTGTGTGTGCGTGTTGTATACCATTCCACACACCATCGCCGTCGTCACCATCATCTTCGTCAACACAGATAGCGACAGTGTTTATTTTGTACATACAATTCAATTCTGAAAAACATGTCGCCATTCGCCATGAACTGGCAACACGACTGCATGTACCACACAGCCTTCTACTAATCCTGACAATATTATATGTAAGTTCAACTTTATATTTGCTGCACAAATATATGTGACCGTATACATGTGTGTAATATTAGGTATATATTTGTGTGTGTGTGTTCATTTCTGATTTAAGTGTTCCATTAACATATTAAACAGAGAGAGAGAGAGAAAAGAAAAGATTAGTTAGTCCTGTTGACATAATGGGAAAATTTTGAAGTAGAAAAAAATGAAGAGAAATAAAATCCAAAATTAATTTGAAATTTAAAAAAATTCTCATTATCTTTAAAGCAGCACTCTAATATGAATATTCATGAAAAAAATATGTAATTTAAAAATATATAATCCTTAAACAATGAGGAGAAAGAATATAATAGTGAATGAAAAGAGAGAATTAAATAATAACCAGTAAGTAAAATACACAGTGGTACGGTGGAGCCCAACCTCATAGTAAGGCGATTTAAATTATGTATGGGAGCACGATATCAGAAATTTACATTTGAAACGATTTTAACAAAACTCAAAACATATCGTTGTAATCTCAACTTAGAAGCCGATGTTATTGTCAATTTAGTTTTGCACAGCATTTAAATTCGACAAATATACATATGGAATCAAAATTTAACTATGACCAGAACCCTATTGAAATAGGGAAAATTTGGTTTAGATTTAGATATAGCTCCCTTATATATTTTCGTCCGATTTAAGGTAAATGGTGTCCCAAAGTACCTGTATATTCGATTTACACGAAATTTTCGAGAAAATCGGTTCAGATTTAGATATAGCTCCCATCTATATTTTCGTCCGTTTTTAGGTAAATAGTGCACCAAAGTTCCTTTATATCCTTGGATTTGCACGAAAATTGACATAACGTACTGAATTGAGTCTACAACGACGAATGTTAAAATTCGTGGAAATTGGTTCAGATTTAGATATAACTCCTATATATATTTTCGTCCGGTTTAATGTAAATGGTTCCTTCGAAACCATTTAGATTAAAATGTCTCACTGTTTAAAATCAACACTCATTGATAATTTGGTGTACAATCAACATGAATAGGTCGAAATTATATACGGAAGCTATGATTGTGTCAGTCGGCCTAGCTTTGGGTCTTTAGTGCAATATTTTCTTAAAATCGGACAATTTTAAATAAATATTGCACTGTTCAATACCCTATGCCTAATTTTGAGCAAATCGAAAGATATATAGGGGCTTTGGTGCTCAATTTACATAAAATCGGACAAAACTATACATGGGATTTATATCTGAATCTGAACCGATTTTCACGAAACTTAGCATACATCATTCTGGACCTAATTTAGTATCCTGTGCCAAATTTCGTGCAAATCGAAACATATATAGGGACTCTGGTGCTCAATTTATATAAAATCGGACGAAAATATATATGGGAGCTATATCTAAATCTGACCCGATTGTCACACGTTATTCTAGACTCAATTCAGTACTCTATGTAAAATTTCATGCAAATCGAAAGATATGTAGGGGCTTTGGTGCTCAATTTACATAAAATCGGACAAAACTATATATGGGAGCTATATCTGAATCTGAACCGATTTTCACGAAACTTAGCATACATCATTCTGGACCTCATGCAGTACTCTGTGCCAAATTTCGTGCAAATCGAAAGATATATAGGGGCTTTGGTGTCCCATTTACATTAAGTCGGACGAAACTATATACGGGGGCTATATCTAAACCGATTTCCTCCAATTTCAATAGGGTTCGTCCCTGGGCCAAACAAATGAGCTGTGCCGAATTTCATAGGAGTATAAATGCGACCTGTATATATAGGAGTATAAATGCGACCTGTACTTTGTTTACAATTTAACACCAACAGACACCATTTTCGATCCACCCTATTGCATTTTTACTTTCAGAATCATTATCAGCGTCCTCGAATCCCTTATATGCGATACTTATTTATTTCATAAATCCACTACTATAATTATGACAAAAAATGGGGCCAGAGATCTCAGTTTTTCGAAATATTTACAGGATCCTAATTTTATATCCATTGCGAAATATCTGACCAAAATTTCTCCCATGTTATAATAATTTTTACAGAAGGCTCGATCGACGAGTACCGTGAATTAAAAAATAGGAATCTTTATTAAAGTTCCATATTAATTGCTTTCTACTTGAATATCGATAGTATATGTACGAAGAAGTATGACTTTTATAATTTCATAGTCACTGCAAAGCGCCAAGGGATTAGCATTTGTATTGTATTGAAAATACATTTTATCAATATCAGAAAATTAATTTTCTCCCTTTGGATTAATTTCTTGTTTCCAACAGATAAAAACAAATTTCTAACTTCAATATTGCTGGCGTATACATTTTAATGTTGAAGCGAGCAATTTTATACCCTCCACCATAGTATGGAGGGTATATTAGTTTTGTTTTTCCGTTTGTAACGCATCGAAATAATCATTTCCGACCCTATAAAGTATATATATTCTTGATCAGCGTAAAATTCTATGACGATCTAAGCATGTCCGTCTCTCTGTTGTAATCACTCTAGCGTCTAAACGAATTGAGATAGAGCCCCAAAATTTTGCAAAGAGTCGTCTTTTGTCTGCAGGCAGGTCAATTTCGATGATGGGCTATATCGGTCCACGTTTAGGCATAGCTCCCATATAAGGGTACCTCCCATTTTTCGGTATTTTGAAGTTCTTAAGCGTGTTTTTCAACCGAATTCGCTGAAATTTGGTAAATTGGGTTCTTATTGGGTACTAAATGCCTCCACAAAAAATTATTAGTGTAGGTCCACTTTTTCTGGTAGCCCTTATATAACGGTACCTCCTAATTTTCGGTATTTTGAGGTTCTTGAGCGCGTTTTTCAACCGAATTCGCTGAAATTTGGTACATTGGGTTCTTATTGGGTACCAAATGTCCCTACTAAAAATTATATATATAGGTCCACTTTTTCTGGTAGCCCCCATATAAGGGTACCTCCCCATATCCAGTTTTTGGGGGGTTCTGACCGTATTTTTTCACCGAATTGGCTGAAATTCAGTACTTTGAGTTCTTATTGGGTAGCAAATCTTTGTACTAAAAATTATAAATATAGGTCAATTTTTTCGGGTAGCCCCCATATAAGGGTACCCCCCAATATTCTGTATTTTACGGATCTTGAGCGCGGTTTTTAACCGAATTCGCTGAAATTTGGTTCTTATTGGGTACCAAATTCCCCCTCTAAAAATTATAAATATAAGTCCACTTTTTCTGGTAGCCCCCATATAAGGGTACCTCCCAATTTCCAGTTTTTGGGGCGTTTTGACCGGATTTTTTCACCTAATTGACTGCAATTTAGTAATTTAAGTTCTTATTGGGTAGCAAATCTCTTCACAAAAAATTATAAATATAGGTCAATTTTTTCGGGTAGCCCCCATATAAGGATACCCACAATTTTCGATATTTTGAGGTTCTTGAGCGCGTTTTTCAACCGAATTCGCTGAAATTTGGTAATTTGTAGTAGTATATGGTAACAAATCTCCCCACCAAAAATTATTAATATTCAAAGCTTTTTAGGGGTAGTCCCCATATAACCCCCATA
>NW_026888295.1:0-9464 GCF_032173495.1 Musca vetustissima
TCAAAAAAAGTCAACAGTTTTGTTGGTAACGTCATTCTAAGAACATTACACAGACCTAATCCTTTTTGGGTAGCGGAAAATTACTAGGTCTTCTACCAAAGTGTGGGTATAATGCCTTTGTGGATATGTTTGGTAATATACAACAATTGAAAAAGCGTTAAGTTCGGCCGGGCCGAACTTTGGATACCTTCCACCATAGATATACTGACAGGTACTAGAAATGAAAATATAGGGAACATACCAAAAGGTGGACCTATACCGATATGTCTAAAAACGGATTATGTAAACCATAAACCATAATAATACAAATTTCAGAAATTTTTAGTGGATAATTCAAATTTGAAGATGGGGAATATCCGTCCACTCTTTCTGCCACATCCACAATTTTCAGAAATTTTTAATGGACAATTATACTCTCAACTTTATGGATAATGAGGGTGTATACACTTTGACACGGTTAAAATGGTTCTAGACCTCATGTTTCTTTGGACCAAATTTGTTTCAGAAAATTTTGATTTCATTCAAACTTTCGCAGTCTTATTATTTCTTCCAAACTTAGTTCAAGTTGGAAGATGGGGAATATCGGTCCACTCCTTTTGGTACCTCCCTCACAGGTGCTAGGTCTAAATACGGGTTATAGTTCATATATAGTTCATTATCGAACCTTAGGTTCTAGTTTTTTATCTCGATATTCTCCGCAGGTGATATGATTACAATAGAGTCTTAGAACCAAACCCAAAACGCGGAACAAATTGCATAACTATTTTAATATAAACTAGTGAAAAAGCGTTAAGTTCGGCCGGGCTGAACTTTGGATACCCTCCACCATAGATATACTAATAGGTAGTTGAAATGAAAATGTAGGGAAAATGCCAAAAAATAGACCTATACCGACATTTCTACAACGCGATTATGTAAACCATAATGTGAACCATGTTCCAGAATATGTTGATTTCATCCAACCTGTGCCTATCTTATTATTCTTCCAAACATAGTTCAGGTTCGAAGATGTGGACTATCGGTCCACTCCCTCTGATACCTCCCACACAGGTGCTAGGGACTAAATGCGGGTTTTAGTTCATGTATAGCTCATTATCGAACCTTACGTTCTAACTTTATCTCGATATCCTCCGCATGTTAAATGATTACGACAGAGTCTTAGAACCAAACCAAACCAAAAAAAAAAAAAAAAAAACCGGCTCAAGAACCCCAAAATACCGAATATTGGGGGTACCCTTATATGGGGGCTAACCGAAAAAATGGACCTATATTCATAATTTTTTGTGGAGATATTTGGCACCCAATAAGAACCAAATGTAACAAATTTCAGCGAATTCGGTTGAAAAACGCGCTCAAGAACCCTAAAATACCGACATTTGGGGGTACCCTTATATGAGGGCTACCAGAGGGAGGGCTTAGTGGAGAGATTTGCTACCCAATAAGAACTCAAAGTACTAAATTACAGCCAATTACAGCTACGATCAAAACCCCCAAAATACAGAAAATTAGAGGGTGCCGTTATATGGGGGCTACCAGAGAAAATGGACCTATATATTTATAATTTTTTGTGGAGAAATTGGGTACCCAATAGCAAATCAATATTTCAAATTGCAGCTAATTCGGTTGAAAAACGCGCTCAAGAACCCCAAACTACGGAAAATTGGGGGGTACCCTTTTATGGGAGCTATGCCTAAACGTGAACCGATATATCCCATCTTCGAACTTGACCTGCCTGCAGACAAAAGACGACTCTGTGCAAATGTTTGGCGATCTATCTCAACTCGTTTAGACGCTAGAGTGATTACAACAGACGGACATGCTTATATCGTGTTAGAATTTTATGCTGATCAAGAATATATATACTTTATAGGGTCGGAAATGATTATTTCGATGAGTTACAAACGGAAAAACAAAATTAATATTCCCTGCATACTATGGTGAAGGGTATAAAAAGAAACGATGGATACTTTTGAGGATATTCATAGATTAACTTTCAGAATCGATTTTTGCATTTCCGTCCGTTTGTCCATATTAAATTGTAAGCAAATTTATGATCCGAGTGAGATAGGAATTCGTATTTTTGCCCAAGGTCGAAACTTTTTGAAAATCGGTTCCGATTTAGATATAGTTGCCAAATATAAGATTTCACTTTAGTTCAACCAAGCCAAAAGTGTCCAATTGGGACAAAATTTTGTACATCACACAGTGGTCGAAATCATTGATTGAGGCGTTATATTGCAGCGATAACAGACCCTTTATTGACTAAAAAAGAAACGATATTTTGGTTGGTAATATCTGCCACTCTGATAAGCGGTTAGAAAACATGTCAAAAATCTTAAACAATTGTGGGAGTAATGTAATATGGAAGCTACAAAAATTTACCAGTATTGATAATTTTTAACAGGAATATTTGACGCCCAATTAGAACCTAACATACCAAGCTAAAGGCAATTCGATCTAAAAATTCTCCGTAAGCCGATATTTGTATCGATATTTGTGTATATTAATAATTTTAAGTAAGCATATTTGGTACTTCATGAGAAACAAAAATATCAAATTATAGCCAATTCGACTAAAAACTTTATTACTTAGATGGGCTCTAGATAAAACAGTATTGAAGGGCTTCGAAAGGTTCTTTCGACTTTAACTGCTGACCTTGCGCCAGTAAAAGTTATCATGCATAGCCACAATAATTCTGTAGGAATGCCGAATGCAGTCATGGCTCTTAACACCTCTGGGCTTTATAGTCGACGAATAGGTGGAATGTGTCGATGTGTTTTCGTGGGTCTTCTCCAGGATTTTGCCAGGTCTGAAGCTGCATTGTAATGGTCTAATTAGATCATTGACCATTGGCTTCAGTCGTTCACACTGCATGCTAGATAACACTTTATATGTGATGGGGAGTAGACTAATACCTCTATAGTTGGCACATATCGTCTTGTCTCCTTTTTTGTACAAGGGAAACACGATGCCAAATTTTACTAATCAGTTGGTGCATGCTCCCGATCAGCGTCTGACCACCGGTCTTGAATAGTCGGCTCCAGCTGGTTTATTATTCTTCATCTTGGCTAGGCGATATACAATCTATACTTCTTCTCCAGTACTATTTGATACCAGAAGCTTTGCAAAATGCTCCTTCCAGATCCTCAACACCCTGTCTGTATCTGTCACCAGGTTTCCATCTTAATCCCTACAAGAGGATGTGCCCGCACCAAAGTTTGACTCGTTGATAAAATTTCCGGACTTTTTTCTGACTCCTGTACATCTCGATTTGCTGGATGGAGGTCTTTGGTACCTAAGAGTTGCTTTTTTAAGGAGTCAGCAATTCTTTGCCAAATCCAATGATGACTTTCTTACTTTCTTCCTTCTCTAGAGCTCATAATAGGCCACATACAGGCTTAAGTATATGTCCCAAACAGGGACTTTTTTATTTAGGACACAAAATAACTTTCATTTTTTAAATGATTTGATATTACTTATAACCGGTACAGTCCCTGGTCCTAATATTGGACTTGTGGTGGTGTAAACCATCCCTCTTACTCCAATAGTAAATTTTATAAAACTTTCTTATTTGTTATATTTTCTGAACATTCACGATGTCGTAACGGAAGAAACATCCAATATATCTAAATAACCTATGCTAATCCCCCTATGAATCAAACTTCCAACTAACCCACTTTACATAACCCATAAAATTTAATTTTAAAAAACTAAATTCAAAACTGCAATTAAATGTCGTATGTGTAATTTAAATTTAGAACGTTTGTTGTTTGTTTTATCTTAATATTCATTTCATTTCGTTGGGTCATTTGTTTGTTAACGTTTTTGTTATTTTGCACGCGCTCCCGCTCTCTCTGTTAATATATAACATACGCCACACAAACCACATGACCACTAACACACACACAAACTCTAGTTGTCGTATCTCAGTTAGTTTTTAAATGTTAAAGGTATTTAGATGTTATTTGTTGTTATTATTGTTATGTTCTTTCGTTCGTTTTGCATTCTGTGTTCCACAAATGCCACTTTTCGACAGAAACACATTCGCTGCCGCCGCCGCCGCTGCCACCATCCTACGGCTGTATTTTTGTAGATCCGGCACAAAAACAAGACGACCAGAACTCTAATTGAAATAAGTTTTAGTGCAAACATCCGGCTAAACGTAAATGCACTTAAAAGCTCTGAATTGCGTGAGCGCCAACAGTAAAAATGTTATTAAAAACCCCGAGGAGGATGCGAAACTACAAAAACGAATAGCAGAAAACAAGAACATGGCAAAAGAAAAATTTACAGGAAAATTGTAAAAACAAATATTGTTACGTTACGCTTGTTGCTTATACCGCGTTGTTATGTGTTGTAGTTTTATGTGTGTGTGTTTGTGAGTGTTTGTGGCTATATGTGTGAGTGTGTAGTTTATATACATTTAGGACTATGACCATGTCCGGAGGATGAAGAGACCATTGTTTGTGTTGTTATATTCATTACCCGGCCTTTTTATGCTACAAAGCGAACAATAATTTTTCGTTTTTGCATACCAGGTCGGGCTGTGGCGGGTAGCGTGCACGTAAACTAACCAAACTCGTTTAATAACAATGTATGCAATGCATACACTGGTTTGAAGTGCAGAAATGTGGTAAATATATTGTGTATACCGGTGAATTTGTAACTTAATTCGTAAAAGCTTTCTATAACGTGACTACTATATAAAATTATACTCAAATGCCGATTCGTTCGCTGCCTCACGTTCCGATTTGCCGATTTGTTCGCTCTATTTTCCAAACCATCTACACATCTTAGATCTTTCCAGAAAAAGTGCGAATATCATCGACCCAACTATTTGCCATGTCCGTTTGTCAGAGAAATCACGATAGAGTTCGCAATATTAAATATTATTCCTAGGATGTTTGGTATTGAAAATGTGATTTGTCGGTCAACTTTTTAGTGTAGCCCTCCAAAATTTCTGAGGCTTTTCGGCACGTTTTTAAGCCTAATCAACTGTAATTTGGTTTAGAGGGTTTTCATAGGGTTATACAACTTTCTACTACAATTGCCTATATTCGTTTACTTTTTGTGGTACCCCCATTATAATAACGGTATTTTTAGGAAGTTTCGGCAAATTTTAAACCTTAATGGCTACACTTTTATATTTTGAATTTAGATTGAGTAAAAAATCTCACTGGCAAATATTATCAATATTGACCCAGGTTTCCGTTTTGCCACCATATAATCGTAGCTCCCAAAATTGGATCTAATTTTATATTTACGGTCTCATGGAGTGTCGAATTGTTCCTATCAATGCCAGGTTACGTTTTGGTGGAAGGCTTTTTTCCGCAGCTGTGATTTGGTATAAAAGATTCATGAAGGCTCACGTAGATGTACACAGAAAATGATCAATATATGCCCAAGTTCCTACAGAGTTCACATGTAAGGGTAGCGCCCCATTGCCGGCATTTTCAAGGTTTAAACGATTTTTTTGGCATAAAATCTAGCTATAATTTGGCTTTGGAATGCAGAGAACATTTTGTGGAAAATTGTCAATATCAGTACCTAGCCAATATGACGTCAGAATAGTAATTAATCGGCTGAAGAATAATGAAGCAGCAGGTGTCGATGGATTACCAGCCGAACTAGTCAGACGCTGATCAAGAGCATGCACCAACTGGTTAGCACCATTTGGCTAGAGGAATGCATTCCCAATGATTGAACTGAAAATATCGGATAACTGAAATAGCTTTTGGAGTCAAACATTCCAATTTCCTTTTAAATCACTCCGTATTACTGAAAATTGTTAGAATGAAGGATAATGACAGACTATTTTGCATTCAAAGCCCACCCTAACATATCCGATGTTTTCCCTTATGAGAAGTTCGGATAACTGAAATAATTTTCAGTTAACCGAACTTCTCTTAAATGAAAATATCGGATAGTTGAAAAACATCCAGATTTTTTCCCGTTTCAGTAAAGCGGTGTCGACTGTATATCCAACGTGGTGATGGATTTTTAAACCCTTCAACACACTGTGGTACAGGGTATAATGTCTTTGTGCATATGTTTGTAACATGCAAAAATAATCGAGATAGACCCATGGTTCCTTTTGAGAATATGCATAGAATCACTTTCTGAGTCGATATATGCATGTCCGTCTGTCCGTCTGTTGGTGTTAAATTGTAAACAAAGTACAGGTAGCATTTATTATCCGAATTGGATGAAATTTGGCACAGCTCACTTGTTTGGCACAAGGACGAACCCTATTGAAATTGTTAAAAATCGGTTCAGATTTAGATATAGCTCACATATATATTTTCGTCCGATTTAAGGTAAATGGTGTACCAAAGTCCCTATATATCTTTCGATTTGCACGAAATTTGGCATAGCGTAATGAATAAGGTCTAAAATGATGTGTGCAAAGCTTCCTGAAAATCGGTTCAGATTTAGATATAGCTCCCATATATATCTTCGTCCGATTTAAGGTAAATTGTGTATCAAAGTTCCTATATATCTTTCGATTTGCACGAAAATTCGCACAGCGTACTAAATTAAGTCTAGAATGATGTGTGCAAAGTTTCGTGAATATCGGTTCCGATTTAGATATAGCTCCCATATATAGTTTCGACCGATTTTAGGTAAATGGAGCACCAAAGTCCCTGGAAATCATTTAATTTGAACGAATTTTGGCATAGCGTACTGAATTAAGTCTAGAATAACGTGTGCAAAGTTTCGTGAACATCGGCTCCGATTTAGATATAGCTCCCATATATATTTTCGTCCGATTTTATGTAACTGGTACACCAAAGTCCCTATATACCTTTCGATTTCCATGAATTTTGGTATAGGGTACTTAATTAAGTCTAAAATGTTGTTGCAAAGCTTCGTGGAAAGATCCATAGCTAGGTCGATTGCCACGACGTACTGATGTAATATAAATTAGTTTCTGGCAAGTTTCCCCGAAATCGGTTCAGATATAGATATATAACAAAAACGTGTCGTCTATTAGGATACATATGTAGAATATACCCAAAGTGGTGAAGGGTATCATATAGTCGGCCCAGTCCGACTTTACTACTTTGCTTTCAGGTTGACATTACCATACAGTAACAATTTATTTATAATCATGCAACAGGCTAATTTTGTAGATCACTTTGAAACCACTGTGCCATTGCGCTTAACAGCAGCAGCAACAGGAGCAAGCAGACGACGTTAATATTTAGGTAAAATATTTTGCATAACCACTACAGTTGCTAAACAATTTAATATGCCTCTTTTCCATTGTTTTTTCTTCCTCTCTCTTCTGACAGTGTCCACGTTCTCTATATGTATGTGCATCTGTGTGTGTATAAAAATAACTAACAAATCAATAACTCGGGATAGTTTATGCGGACGACATTTGTATGCAAAATGAGTTGTGAAAAATATGAGTGGTGTGGAAAACATGCAATTGCATGGTTATTTTAATGATCCCGCAAACTAAGCTCAACAAAAACAGTTATGTTGATGTGCCTAAAAATATGCAATAATCTATGTTGAGTTTAATAATCCCCGTGGCTTATATGCTATCATTTTTATGATTATTTGATAGACATATTTTATTGAGTTATACAATAGCGGGTTTCGATTTGAAAACTTCACGTGGAGCAAAAAAAAAAAAAAAAAAAAAAAATTGATTGTATGAACATTATGCTTATCGCCTTTATAAGATTCGAAACCGATAAGTGTGAAAAAACAGGTTGTAAAGAATAGCTTTAAATGTTACACTGATTTATCCATCAAAACTGTCAAAAATTTTCAAACCACAATGTAATATTTGTGTGAAATAAAAAAAGATTTAAATAATTCTAAAGTAATGCGATAACAAGCTTGGAACATAGGGGAATGAATCCCAAACGTTTATACTGAAAATAAACACAGGTAATGTCAGGAAGTTTGTCTATTTTGTAAAGTCTATATATTTATACCCTTCACCATACTGTGGTACAGGGTATTATGTCTTTGTGCATATGTTTGTAACAGGCAAAAGGAAACGAGATAGACACATGGTTCCTTTTGAGAATATGCATAGATTCACTTTCTGAGTCGATTTATGCATGTCCGTCCGTCTGTCCGTCTGTAGATGTTAAATTGTAAACAATGTACAGATCGCATTTATAATTCGATTTGGATGAAATTTGGCACAAGGCACTTATTTGGTCCAAGGACGAACCCTATTGAAATTGGGAAAAATCGGTTCAGATTTAGATATAGCTCCCATATATATTTTCGTCCGATTTAAGGTAAATGGGGCACCAAAGTCCCCCTATATCTTGCGATTTGCATGAAATTTGGCACAGAGTACTGAATTAGGTCCAGAATGATGTGTGCCAAGTTTCGAGAAAATCGGTTCAGATTTAGTTATAGCACCCATATATAGTTTCGTCCGATTTAAGGTAAATGCGGCACCAAAGTCCCTATATATCTTTCGATTTGCATGAAATTTGGCACAGAATACTGAATTAGGTCCAGAATGATGTGTGCCAAGTTTCGAGAAAATCGGTTCAGATTTAGATATAGCTTCAATATATATTTTCGTCCGATTTATTGTAAATTGGTCACTAAAGAATCAAAGATATTTTACAATGTACTGAAGTTACTATAACTTTGTGTGTGTCAAGTTTTCTTGAAATTGGTTCCAATTTGCATATAGCTCCTATATATACCTTCGTCCGATTTTAAGTAAATGGTGTACTAAAGACCCATAGCTGTGTTGATTGTGGATGGATGCTTGATACCAAATAGCGTGCGTAAAGTTTGCTTAAAGTCTGTTTAAAAAGTATGAAAGCAATGTTACTTCGAAAAGACGAAATCTATAAAGATACATATGTAGAATACACCCAAAGTGGTGAAGGATATCATATAGTCGGCCCAGTCCGACTTTACTACTTTCCTTACTGGTTTAATTATTAAATCTGTATTCAGAATTTTGTGTCCTATAAAAAAACATCACTTCTCGCATCATGTAGATTTATGGAAATTGGAATATTTTCCACATTTCCTATTGCAGTAGCATTAGAAAAAAAATCGACATTGATTAAAAATTTCCCTCTTAGCATCTTTACCAATATTCGCCAATTTAGCCATCCTTCCCCATTTTGCATCTTTTGCAAACTTTATGCGAATGCCATTTTGCATTTCCTGGAAATTTCAGAAAAAAATAACCTGTGTATGTGTGGAGGTATGCATGCATACACATAAACGGGTTGCATACAGAGGCAGTATGCATGCATTTTTATGGTAATGAATTGTGAATTGAAATGAATATTTTTGATGTTGAATTGCACGCCATCCATGTTCAGCCAAGTGTAATCATAGAATAATACCATAAAAATGTTTAGCAGCAAAAAAAAAAACAAAAAAAAAAATAAAATAAAAAAAAAATGGAAAAACGTTCAAAAAGGAGAAAGAGAGTTTGGAAATAAATGATGATGAAAAAC
>NW_026888296.1:0-9744 GCF_032173495.1 Musca vetustissima
TTATGGATGAGATACTTTCTATATATTATGCTTAAGTCATAAACAATTATCTTTTGTAGATTTATTAGTGAAAATTCTAAGAATTCATTCAAACCAAACTAGAGAACCCACCTTTTCCTATTCACAATTTCTCCACCTAATTATTCGTTAGTAAGTTGCCTTTTTCATTCGGTAATATTGTTTTGTTAAATTGAATAAAACGCCAAAGAAAAGATACATTAAGCTTTACGATGAATAAATAGAATAAATGGCATTAGCTTTTCTAGTCTTTTCCTTTCATTTGAAATGAAAATGGCCTTTCTTCATTGCAATAGTCCTGACGCAACTAATGGTTTCTTTTGAATGGAAACAAACTCTGCCCTATTTCTGCTACGATGACGACGACTATTACTACGTTATTATATTAGTTGCCATTGTCTGCATTTCTACTGTTCCTTGATATTCCCCATGGGATATGCCTGTAAACTTACATACTTTGGGTGAACGACAACGTGCGTCAGTTACTTATTAAATACATTGTTGTATCTCTTCATGTATGTATGTGCCATTTTGTTCAATTGTTCGTTCATACATGATATGGGTAGGGTCGATTGAATTTTTTTAGTTTTTAAAGAGGAAAATCTAACTGGGAGAAGTGTATAAGTTAATTTATTGTGGGACAATCGTTGTGAGAAGGTTGATAGGTGGAGTGATGGGAGGAAGTTAAAAAATATAAACTTTCCGAACCGTGTAAGTTTTAACTACGAAAACAGTATTTGAGTTATTTGAAATTTCAGTGATGTTTCCATATTTAACTATTTTTTTTTGTTTATTTGTCCATGCATGCATGCAACGAATTTAATTCTCTGATATGCTGAATGCATAATTACAAATACTGACAACGTTCAGCGGCCATTAACGGCCAGAATATTAATGAATGCAAATGGGAAATAAGGTTTAATTAATTGCTGACAATACCAATAATGTTTAATAAATTGATTATCTTTATGTAATTATACAAAGGCTGAAATACCGCGTAGAGTGTTGTGTTTTTATTTTAAAATAGTTTTGTATATTGTGTCATGGGGTTTAATATTAATTAAATATATTAATTAATATTGTGAATATATTTTTACAGATGCTGTATATTTGTTTAATCGATGATGATGATGATGATAACATCAGTAATTTAAATGGTAAGTGATAAATGGTCCAGTGATTTGGTTAAATGTTTTCAATATGTATATTAAAAACGCAGACGGAAAAATTCACCATAGGTCAGCTTTTAAAGCTATGGCGTGGTGAATTGTTTGCTGACAACTTTTACATTAAAAAAAAATTTTGTTAAATTAATATTCATCAAGAAAAATATTTGTATTTTTTATGGATATTCCTCCATCTATCTCGAGTCATTGCGCTCATTTTTCGATCTTATTTTTTTGAAACTTTAAATGCTACAAAGCGAAATATTTTGACCTACGTATATTTTACAAAAATGTCAAAAGCTCCACTTTCTAATCCTGATAAATTTTCGAAATCGATCCGATCATCATCTAAACAGTAGTTTTAATTATTTGGTCACCATCACAATGTAAAATATGTGAAGTGGGGTAATAGTAATACTAAACAATATCATAACACATAGACACCTTTGAATATTTACGTATAACTCCCACATCCGTCTACATTCAACAATATAATGGGTATCAATTTAAAGGTCAACAACTCCTCTTGAATATACTATCAACTTCTATATTTCCTTCACGAGTAAATATGCCATAGAATGGAAATGTTACCATTTTTATAGGTCCATTTGACCGCTAAATATTGAACAATCTTCATTCTTTGGCCAAATGTCCTTGCTGGTGTAAAATTTCGTGGTGTTCGGAACATAATTGTGGCCTCTAGAGCGACCAGAAAAACTGACAAAAATAAAGTTAGTGGTCCATTTCTTCTTCTAAATATTAACGGATCGTTACGAAAAAAGACCTTCACTGGCCAGAACCCGTCCTACATGCAAAATGTCGTGACACTTGGTCCATAACTGTGGCCCGTATCGTGTTTACAAATTATAAAGGACAGACGGACGGACACACAAGTCTAGATCCACCCGTCGAGATATGACGATCGGTATACTTAAAGGTGGGTCTAGGAACTATATTTTACGGCGTTACAAACTCTAGTGATACACAAAGTTAAAATACCATGACAACATATATACGCCATAGAATTTTGTAATTTTTCACATAAAATCAGGGTCTATTTGACCCGCTAAATATTGACCAACCCTTCTCAAAACAGGCATGCTTATTTTTTGGCCCGATCCCCTTCTCCACGTAAAATTATGCGATGTTCGGGCCATAATTGCGGCCTCTGGAGCGACCAGAAAAACGGACAAAAATATAGTTTTTGGTTTATTTCACCCCCTAAATATTAACCGGTCTTTATCAAAAACAATAGGGGTCTTCATTGGCCAGAACCGATCCTACAAGCAAAATATCGTGAAGATTGGTCCATAACTGTGGCCTGTATCGTGTTTACAAATTATAATGGACAGACGGACGGACACACATGTCTAGATAGACTCAGCTAGTCGAGATATGACGATCGGTATACTTAAAGGTGGGTCTATGACCAATATTTCACGGCGTTACAAACTCTTGGGGCTGCACAAAACTATAATACCCTGACAACATAGTTGTGTAGGGTATAAAGAGTGTCAGTCGGTTTTGCCGACAGCCTATGGTTTACAGAAGTCTTCGGAATTACACACAGGTTTTATTATCCGGTACGGTTTTATCAAAGAGGTTTCAGATTTAACATTGATAAAATCGGTTATTCAATTTGCTTCATTTTAACAAAACTTACAAGTTTATGAAATACTGACCCTTACTGGGGGAGAACATGATCTAGACTTTTTAAAGATAATAGATTGTACAAAGTCTGGTCCCATCTTTGGACTTGATCTGGGCTTGGCAAATGGGACTTTGGGACTACATTTTTACCATTTTGTGGGGGGAGGTACCAATAGGAGTGGATCGATATTCCCTATCTTCGACTTGAACTTCTTTTAGTTTTTTTTTTTAATCTTTCTTCATTTTATACCCTACACAACTATGTTGTCAGGGTATTATAGCTTTGTGCAGCCCCAAGAGTTTGTAACGCCGCGAAATATTGGTCCTAGACCCACCTTTAAGTATACCGATCGTCATATCCGTCTGTCCGTCCGTCTGTCCATTATAATATTAAAACACGATACAGGCCACATTTATGGACCAATCTTCACGAAATTTTGCATGTAGGATCGGTTCTGGTCAATGAAGACCCCTATTGTTTTTGGTAAAGATTAATATTTAGGGGATGAAATGGACCAAAAACTAAATTTTTGTCTGATTTTCTGGTCGCTCTAGAAGCCGCAATTATGGCCCAAACATCGTGAATTTTTGTTTGGAGAAGGGGATGGGACCAAAAAATATGCATGCCTGTTTTGATAAAGATCGGTCAATATTTAGCGGGTCAAATGAACCCTGACTTTTGTGTGAAAAATGACAAAACTTGTATTCTATGGCGTATATATTTACTCCTGAGAGACATAGACCCGAGGAGTTGATAGTATATCCAAGAGGAGTGGATGGCCTTTAAATTGATACCAATAACATTGTAGTATGTACTCGGATGTGGGAGTTACACTTTAATATTTACAGGTGCTTACGTACTCAGATATTATTTAGTAACACATTACCACACTAGAGGCGGAAATATAGCGCTGATCGCTTTGAAATTTTGCACGATGGTCCAGGTGTGGTCAAGGATAAGGTCTATAATTTTCGGTGATGATCAGATAATAATATTGGGATGCAGTGGACCGAAAACTTATTTTTTTCCGTTTTTATACCCTTCACCACACTGTGGTACAGGGTATTATGTCTTTGTGCATATGTTTGTAACAGGCAAAAGGAAACGAGATAGACACATGGTTCCTTTTGAGAATATGCATAGAATCACTTTTTAAGTCGATTTATGCATGTCCGTCCGTCCGTTCGTCTGTCTGTCCATGTATTTTTGTGAACAAAGTACAGGTCGCATTTATGATCCGATTTGAATGAAATTTGGCATAGGTCACTTATTCGGCCCAAGGACGAACCCTATTGAAATTGGGAAAAATCGGTTCAGATTTAGATATAGCTCCCATATATATATTTAACCGATTTAATGTAAACGGTCCCTATATATCCTTCTATTTGCACGAAATTTGGTACAGCCTAATCATTTAGATCTAGAATGATGCCTGCCAAATTTCGTGAAAATCGGTCCAGATTTAGATATAGCTCCCATATATAGTTTCGTCCGATTTCATGTAAATGGTGCCCCAAAGTCCCTATATATCCTTCGATTTGCACAAAATTTGGCATAACGTACTGAATTAAGCCTAGAGTGATGTCTGCCAAGTTTCAAGAAAATCGGTCCAGATTTAGATATAGCTCCCATATATAGTTTTGACCGATTTCATGTAAATGGGGCCCCAAAGTACCTATATATCGTTCGATTTGCACGAAATTTGGCATAACGTACTGAATTGAGCCTAGAATGATGCCTGCTAAGTTTCGTGAAAATCGGTCCAGATTTAGATATAGCTCCCATATATAGTTTCGTCCGATTTCATGTAAATGGTGCCCCAAAGTCCCTATATATCTTTCGATTTGCACGAAATTTGGCATAACGTACTGAATTAAGCCTAGAGTGATGTCTGCCAAGTTTCAAGAAAATCGGTCCAGATTTAGATATAGCTCCCATATATAGTTTCGTCCGATTTCATGTAAATGGTGCCCCAAAGTCCCTATATATCCTTCGATTTGCACGAAATTCGGCATAACGTACTGAATTGAGCCTAGAGTGATGTCTGCCTTATAGATTGATTTTAAGTAATTTACGCACCTGTGACAAGTGTGTTTGAAATCGCTTAATATTTGGATAGAGCTTCCATATATATTTTCGCCCGATTTCAAGTAAATTGGACATCAAACTCTTCATGCTAGTCAGGTTGACATCAAATTTTGCACAACGTACAAAATTGAGCATAGAATTACGTAGTTGCGTTTTCTAGAAGTACAGGCATAGCCCAACGGATGACCTATTTATATTTGTTTGAAGTCGATTTACATTCTTTATGGACAGATCTAGGTAGATTCACATTTAGATAAATATCACATATTATATTTCATCCAATTTCATGTTAATTGTCCTGTTTAATATACCCATAGTGGTGAAGGGTATCATCTGTGGGCCACAGTTGAAAGCCGTACATCACAGCACGATCACGGTGAAGGGAATCTTGACAAATAATTAGAAGGGCTGAACTGGATATTAGTAATATTGGCTGACCTCTAGTCGGTCAAGAGGTTGCAAATATTGCGAAATATTGCCCCAGCTCAGAATAAAGAACCACACAAAGTTACATTTCCGTGGATGTTGTGTAGGGTATCATATGGTCGGCCCCGTCCGACTATACTGTTCCGCTCACTGGTTTTCAATATTAAGTATGTCGTGTGTATATCGAACTATTTGATAATCACAAACAAATTATCCTCTTTATAGCAAAACACCAAACCCCAAGTTAAATTTCGTCAAAATACGACATACATGGTAAATTAATAAAACATGACTGCATGGAGAGCAAACAAAATGTCCTGTAAGATTTTTTGTTGGTATAGGTTATGAAAAGTTATTTAAGGCCTAAGTAATGTTTTTACTTGACTCTAGTATTTAAATTCCCTTCTGTCAGCTGTCCTTAAATACTGACATGTTTACATTGAGTTGGTCTCCAATCATAAAACTGTTTCTCCATTTTGTCTGTCGAACAATCATTTTAACTGTTTCCCACTAGATCTATATTCTACAAATACAAACCTTTAAATATATTGCAAATACGTACACATTTGTATGTCTATTAATATTATTCAGATATGTTTGAGTATTATTTTTTATTTTTATATGTTTCCATACTCCATACAATATGTAAATTATTTATGTCGAGACATTACAACAATGGCAAGGAAAAAGGATATTTACGACAGAATAAAAATAACAACGACAGCAGCAACGACAAATACCCTTAAAATATGTGCATATGGTATGATTCTTTAGTCATTTTTTGTGTTTTGTTAAAAATAATTAATAAAAAATATGCCACGTAATTTAACGGCTAAATTTATTCGAGAAGAGGTTTCTCATTTTGACATATTCAAATTAAAAATGAACAAAGCGTTGTAACCTTTTTCGCAAGTTATGGAAGGGGACTGATTGTTTTCTTTTTTTAATATTTGCGAACGTTTATTGTTTTATTACAAAAGACATTGTTTTCGTGGAAACTGTCAAAATTTAATTACGAAGAGGTATAACATGAACAAAATTATTACTCAACGAGTGCCGAAATGATTTAGGTCATTAATAACTACAATGTTGTGTGTAGTGTGATTTAAGTAACATTCTGATATATGTAAGTATATAATACTAAAACTTTGGGTCTGTTCCAGTACTTTTTTAATAGTAAAGCTAGTAAAAGGGAAACATTTCAAAATCGCTCTCAGAGTACAAAATAATTTGAAAAGTTCAGGAACGCAAATCTAGTAAATATGCCAAAATTAGATGGCAATACTTCAAAATCAACATACCAGCCAATCAGAAGTAGGCATTCCTGTTTACCATTTTACTCCTGCAAATTTCTCGAGTAAAAAGTTTACACAGAGAACGCCATTTTGTATTGTGCTCTCTTAAATGTGATTCAATGTTTTACCAGTTTTGTGGGTTCAGGAACGGGTTTCGAGTAAAAAGTTGCAAAACTTGTAAAATTAGTAGATTCTTTTAGGTTCTGGAACAGAACTTTTGTTTATAAAAAGTGATAGATTTTCTTGAAAAAATGCAAGAAGGTCTTAAAAAAATAAAAAGTGCAAGGTAGAAGTGCAAACAAATTATAATAATGAACATAGCTTATAGTTAATAATGAGATCATTATTTGCAAAAAAAAAATCATTATACATATAAGGTGTATATTAAATTTGTTTATATCAGCTCCAAATATTCACCTGAGACTCAATTTAATCAGGATAAAATGCTATGTCGATTTACTATGTCGCACTGTGGTACAGGGTATTATGTCTTTGTGCATATGTTTGTAACAGGCACACGGATACGTGATAGACACATGGTTCCTTTTGAAAATATGCATAAAATCACTTTTCGATTTTGCATGTCCGCCCGCCCGTATGTCTGTCCATGTTAAACTGTAAACAAAGTACAGGTCGATTTTTTTTTTGATTTGAATTGGATGAAATTTGGCACAGCTCATTTATTTGGCCCAAGGACGAACCCTATTGAAATTGGAAAAAAATCGGTTCAGATTTAGATATAGATATAGCTCCCATATATATTTTTGTCCGATATTTGTAAATAGTGCACCAAAGTCCCTATATATCATTCGATTTGCACCAAATTTGCGTTCTGAATGAAGTCTAAACCAATGTATGTTAAATTTCGCGAAAATCGGTTCAGATTTAGATATAGATCCCATATATTTTCGTCCGTTATATAAGTGGTGTACCAAAGCCCCTATATAACTTTTGATTTGCACGAAATTTGGCATAGCGTACTGAATTAAGTCTAGAAAGATGTCCCAATATATCCTTCGATTTGCACAAACTTTGACATAGCGTACTGAATTGAGTCTAGCTTCCATATGTATTTCGAACGGGTGTCCCATTGAAATTATGTTTTTTAACTAGGCGGCGTACCGAATAGCGTGTATCAATTTTGCTATAACACGTTTTCCATAAATTTGTCCCATGGTACGCAGACGACTCTAAATCTGTTGAATGAAATTAAATTTATCATTGGTTGCAGAAAGACATGAATATGTTCCTTCGAGAGAAGATTGACATGAAATTGTAAGGATACATATGTACAATATACCCAAAGTAGTGAGTGTTATCATATAGTCGGCCCAGTCCGACTTTACTACTTTCCTTATATTTTTGTATTTGTAATTTTATGCAATATTTTGATTGAAACACCGTTAAGAAATTAATACTCTTCAGCATATTTGTCAGCATATTTGTAACTATACTAGATATTTCTCTATCTTTTGTGTTTGGAAAATCATATTCTCATATTACCCTAGTTTTGTCTCTCTGGTCTTGTCCGGATTCAAGTTTGTCTTCTCAGTCTCGCCCAATAAGTTAGGATTAATTCCCTCAGAGTTATTATAAAAACGTCAAAATGTCATCGGTTAAGCGTTTGGTGCCGACATTATTGAAATCTCCATCGATGTTTAAGTATACATTTTCTTGTGGAAAGTGCTTCCAATATGGTGTACTATCCGATCACGCCTTTATATACTCATGTCAACATATAATTCTTTCTACCAATATTTTCTTAACAAACACAAACCGTATGAAAACATTTGTAAGCCCAAAATATGTTTTCACAAAACGAATATCCAAATACAGTTACAGATAATGCATGCAATAAAATCTGACAAGAAATTGATATGATTTTCTTCATTGATATTTTTTTGTTATTTCTGACAATATATTTCATAGCATGCAAATGGCGTTATGTAATCAGTTATATATCAACCTTATGCAAGGCTGGTCATCGCTCAAAAACATATTGCAACATATCACCAGCGTATTTATTATTTCCATACCAGTATTTGAATAAAAAATGGAAATTCAAATATACTCGCACATACACACACATTTGCAAATATACTCGAACTAAAATCACATACCCTCAGATACTTTTGTGTATTATTACACACTTATTGTTGATGTCATTGCTGTTTTTGTTGTTGTAATACTATTTATGAGATGTTCTAAATAATGGTATGTGTGTGTGTGCGTGTGGTTTGTGTTATGACCTTTGACAGCTGTCGTTGGGATATAAAATGCGAATTTATGACAAATGTTCGGATGATGATTGTTGTTTTTGTTTTTTATACAACATATATTTTTGTTTATTTTGTATTTTTCGGTTACTGCGGTCAGATTGGAATTGTTGGAGGGAGTGCACGAAACGTATCACACGTCATTCTACACTTAATTCAGTACGCTATGCCAAAATTCGTGCAAATCTAATGATTTTCAGGGACTTTGGTGCACCATTTACTTCAAATCGGGCGAAACTATATATCGGAGCTATATCTAAATCTGAACCGATTTCCACGAAACTTCACACATCATTCTAGACTTAATTCAGTATGATATACCAAGATTCGTGCAAATCAAAAGATTTGCAGGGACTTTTGTGCCCCATTTACCTAAAATCGGGGCAAACCATATATGGGAGCTATATCTAAATCTGAACCGATTTTCCCGAAATATAGCGCACATCATTCTAGATTTATTTCAGTACGCTATGCCAAAATTCGTGCAAATCTAATGATTTTCATGGACTTTGGTGCACCATTTACCTAAAATCGGGCACAACTATATATGGGAGCTATATCTAAATCTGAACCGATTTAGCACACATCATTATCGACTTAGTTTAGTACGCTATGCCAAAATTCGTGCAAATCTAATGATTTTCAGGGTATTTGGTGCACCATTTACCTAAAATCGAACGAAAATATATATGGTAGCTATATCTAAATCTGAACCGATTTTTCCAATTTCAATAGGGTTCGTCCTTGGGCCAAACCAATGGGCTGTGCCAAATTTCATCCAATTCGGATCATAAATGCGACCTGTCTATTGCTCAGAAAAATAC
>NW_026888297.1:0-9538 GCF_032173495.1 Musca vetustissima
AATGAATAGGGAGATGCAAAAATGCGAGATGCGGATTCGAGTTTTCGAAAATGGTGGTTGAAAAAAAGATTCGTGTTGCCATATCGTAAATTAAGTTGCAATGTGTGTGGCCATATTGTAATTTAAGTTGCAATGTGTGTTGCCCCATTGTAATTTAATTGTGTAACATTTTTCAATATATTTATTGATTTTTGTTATTAAAAATTGTTACTTTTTATTGTTATTTAAACTATATAGCAATACAAATTTGAAATATCAAGTATCCGCTGTATAAATGCTTTGGAATTAAAAGAAAATAAATTAAAGTTTGAAAATATGGCAACCTACAATATGGACAACAGCTGTTCATTGTTTTGATGCAATTTGTTGCAACAACTACAATAGATTACAAATAAAAGAACATTTTTTTATGATGGCAAAAACACAACGAATAATAGGAAGAAATCTGCGATTTAATTAATTAATTCACAGTTTATTATTTCACTACATAATTGTGTGCCTTTTTATTTAATTCCGATATTTTATTTCCCCAAATTCTTAATGTGACCTGTTATGTTATGATTTGCTTTAAAAAATTTATTCTTTCATAATTTTTATTTAAGTTTTTCACTGTTAAGTTTTTGGATCATCAGGCAAATTTGGGTTTTCCATAATTTTTAAAATTTTTTTCTTGAGAGACAGATCCTCACCCAAAATGTCTGTATTTTGCCTCCAAAAATCAAACTCGACTTAAATATTCCTTATTACCTTCATACATTTCTTGGTAATACTTGGTTCAGTACGCATCGGATTTCCAATGGCATTTTATTGGTTGTTTTCCAGTTAAAAATTTGCTTACTATCATTTATAATATTCTAAATCGTCATAGAATAAGTATTGTGTAAATATTTTTCATAAAAATACAGCCTTATTCTGGATATTCGCTGGGAGATATCTCGCATGTACAAAAATTTTCGCTTTCACATTCTCGCCTTATTCTGAATGAATAGGGAGACGCAAAAAATGCGAGATGCGGATTCGAGTTTTCGAAAATGGTGGTTGAAAAAAAGATTCGTGTTGCCATATTATAATTTAAGTTGTAATGTGTGTTGCCATATTGTAATTTAAGTTGTAATGTGTGTTGCCCCATTGTTAATTGTGTAATATATTTCAATATTTTATTTATTGATTATTTTATTAAAAATTGTTACATGTTATTATTGTTTAAACTTTATAACAATACAAATGTGAAATATCAAGAATCCGCTTTATAAATGCTTTGTAATTAAAAGAAAATTAATTAAAGTTTTAAAATATGGCAACAATATGACATGTGAAACAGCTGTTCATTATTTTGATGCAATTTGGTACAACAACTACAATAGATTACAAATAAAAGAACATTTTTTTATGATGGCAAAAACACAGCACATAATTTTGTGCCTTTTTATTTAATTTCAATATTTTATCTCTCCAGATTCTTAAAGTGGCCTGTTATGCTCCTAATCCTTTATTTCTTCCTTCAAATAATGCTAACGATAATTTTGAAAAAAAATATTTTTTGTAGATATATTTTTGTGTTGTTTCATAATCTTTATTTAAGTTTTTCACTGTTAAGCGGCTCATTAGGCAAATTTGGTTTTTCTATCATTTTTTTTTTCTTGAGAGACAGATCCTCACCCAAAATTTCTGGTTTTCGCCTCCAAAATGCATCAAACTCGACTTAAATATTCATTATTACCTTTATACATTCCTTGGCAATATTTGGTTCAGCATGCATCATTATCAATAGGATTTCCAAAGGCATTTTATTTGCTGTTTTCCAGATAAATATTTGCTTACTATCATTTATAATATTCTAAATCGTCATAGAATAAGTATTGTGTTAATATTTTTCATAAAAATATTTATTACTTATGTTTTTGTAGTCAACTCACTTTGAATTTATTAGCGAAAAATTTCGCACAAAATTGCATCTCATTCTTCTACTCCCTGTAATCCAGAATACCTAATTTTTCCCCAAAGCGGATTTTTTCGCTTTCGAACTTCATTCAGAATAAGGCGAAAGCGAGAATGCTATATTATAATAAAAGAACATTTTTTTATGATGGCAAAAACACAGCACATAATTTTGTGCCTTTTTATTTAATTTCAATATTTTATCTCTCCAGATTCTTAAAGTGGCCTGTTATGCTCCTAATCCTTTATTTCTTCCTTCAAATAATGCTAACGATAATTTTGAAAAAAAATATTTTTTGTAGATTTTTTTGTGTTGTTTCATAATCTTTATTTAAGTTTTTCACTGTTAAGCGGCTCATTAGGCAAATTTGGTTTTTCTATCATTTTTTTTTTCTTGAGAGACAGATCCTCACCCAAATTTCTGGTTTTCGCCTCCAAAATGCATCAAACTCGACTTAAATATTCATTATTACCTTTATACATTCCTTGGCAATATTTGGTTCAGCATGCATCATTATCAATAGGATTTCCAAAGGCATTTTATTTGCTGTTTTCCAGATAAATATTTGCTTACTATCATTTATAATATTCTAAATCGTCATAGAATAAGTATTGTGTTAATATTTTTCATAAAAATATTTATTACTTATGTTTTTGTAGTCAACTCACTTTGAATTTATTAGCGAAAAATTTCGCACAAAATTGCATCTCATTCTTCTACTCCCTGTAATCCAGAATACCTAATTTTTCCCCAAAGCGGATTTTTTCGCTTTCGAACTTCATTCAGAATAAGGCGAAAGCGAGAATGCGAAAAAATTCACACAAAAATGTTGTTCAGAATAAGACGAAGGGGAAGAGCGAGTAAATTCACGTGGAATTGACATCCAGAATAAGGCTGTATATACCTATAATGCAAGGATTTCAAGAAATCATGATTCGAAAATGATCAAAATTCTTGAATTTCCCGGTAATTATCAAAAAAATTCCAATTTGTCGCACAGTGTAATTTATTGTGAAAGTTGCCCCAATGCGCTGGCTAGGGGAGCCATATATTCTTATACATTTGTATAGTTCCAAAACCCGGGAAAAGTTAACTTTCCCCTTAAAAAAGTGCAAATAAAATAATAGGGACTTATGCCAATAATAAAAATTATTTGAAAAAGTGAACTATCCCTAAAACAAAAATATATATACAAATAGAAGAACAATGAATAAATTACATTTTTCTGAAAAACGTTGTATTAAACTGAAAATTATGATTATTATTCAACAAACCTTGAAATTCTATTGTCTCATAAATTTGATGAAAAAATATTGAAAATCGAACTGCACAAACTCCTAGTTTGTCCCGTGCTGGAAATTAAGAAAATTTTAAAAATAACTTAAACCTGGAAAAAATTAAACTTTAGACGAAGCTGAAAAAGACAAAAAAAAAAGAAAAAAATTATGCTACGAAAAGATAAATTAAAGAAATTGTGGAAATTAATCAATTGGAAATTGTCAAATTGTCTGTCTCTTCTCTGGGAAATAACAATCTGTCCTACTTTGGTGAGAAATTGCAATCGAAAAATATTCCTAAGAACTTTGCATTCCTCTACTGGGACATTTTAAATTATACTTTCGAAAGTGACATTTTGAATAAATTTAGAATGGAGGATCAATTGAACCTAGATTGGCAAGTTTGAAACCCTTTTATACATAGAAACTCTAGAGTCAAAACCAGACTAATTAAGAATACACAACTATTTTTATGCTACAACAACATTCTAGATTTCAAAAATTGAACTTTGGTTTTTTATTTAACATCTACATGTTTTTAATATCTACTGACGCTTTTATTGCCGCATTTCGATGATTCACTTCACAACGTGCATGTGTTCCGATTTATGCTCGGACTGCGGCACAGTTAGAGCACAACGTGGCACTTCATACCAACTGCTACGCCAAACATTGGAGGTCTCGGGGATGCTGTTGTAAAATCCACAAAACACCATTTGAAAAGTATCATGGATAATCGAATCATAACATATGAGGAATTATTCATACTATTGGCTGGAAAGCTCGGAAGCAAATAAAACACCTCATATATCTGCCCAACTTATGTCAAGAACAGTTGTTCTTTGAGCGGGTGAATGTTGGAGAACAAAACGGATATTTTTATTTTATATTTCATTTGTTTATAAATTTAATCTTTATGATATTTCCTTTAAATTATTATATATTTTTTTCGTTATATATTCCAATTTTGTTCCTAAATTGGCACGAAGGCTGCTTTGCATTCGAACAATGCATCCTGTTTCATAATGCAACAGTACCATACTATTTCAAAATGTCGCTGCCACGTATTTGCAATGATGTTAAAAAGCAATAAGGCATCGGATTTATTGTTGATGCATTGTTTGTTTAAGCGCATAGAATTAAATTTCCAGTAAGTATAATCAAATTTAAGTAAGCAAAAGTATAATTTTGGTAAAAATATTAATATGCCCATTGAATATTAATATGCACATACTGATTTTTCAGCTGATTTTTTAGTGATACATTGCATCACATTCATTTTGTATTGTAAATGTTTGCAAAGTTCATAGTTGCAATGTTAGGTAACTTTGAATGTGTACGAAGTTTAAATACCGTAGTATTATTTTATATAAACATACCATTGATACATTTTGGCAGTCAGCCGAACTGACATCACTTTCTCTACTGCTAATAGTTCAATGTAATAATTTGGCAACATTGCACGGGCAGTGATCTTTGTTTAATGTCTTTGTTACGTTATGCTTTGTTATTTTTGTCGCTGCATTATTTATTTCCAAAACATAACATTGTGGCAAGTCGTGAATGTATGCATATGTAAACATTTATATACATGTGACGGTTACATTTAAATTTTCATTTGAATTGTAATTTGAAATTTTTAAAAATAAAATAATGAATAAAAAAAATAAAAATAACTATGATTGAAGTAGTTCTTTTTTACTATTCCCAAATACGACGAACTTCGTAAAAAGTGGTCGGAAGCATGTGAGATAGATAACTATTTTCAAATACTTTCAGTTGTGAAGGTGTTGCTACCTCAAATAAGAATTCCTTTGATGTCCCTATCGTACCAAGCAGTTCTTGCTTAAGCGCTGTGTTTTATTAATGGAGAGATATTCTTATATAAGATTGATAGTGTTCTATCTGGAGGTATTCATATATGCAGAAGAGAAGGATATATTATTACAGTAGAGATATTCTTATAGAAGAGCTGAAAGAGTTTGAACGGGATAAAGACTGAATGCATTTTTCAGGAAAAGCTTCTTAAAATGAAAATTTAATATTTGTATTTTATTTTGTATATATTTTTTTTTTGGAATAACAATAGTTAGGACGACGAAGTTTGAATTTACATTCCTTTGAGCGAACATTGGGGCGTGTGTAAGGTTCGCCATCTGCTTTTCCGAAATGGACGCAAATAATGCGAGCGGTGCGTTTGCCTTGCAACAAGCCAGTTGATCAAAAGTCATTACCTAACCAACAGCTTTCACGATACGTTCGCAATCATTCATTTTGGGCACGTATTCTGAATGAATAGGGAGATGCAAAAATGCGAGATGCGGATTCGAGTTTTCGAAAATGGTGGTTGAAAAAAAGATTCGTGTTGCCATATCGTAAATTAAGTTGCAATGTGTGTGGCCATATTGTAATTTAAGTTGCAATGTGTGTTGCCCCATTGTAATTTAATTGTGTAACATTTTTCAATATATTTATTGATTTTTGTTATTAAAAATTGTTACTTTTTATTGTTATTTAAACTATATAGCAATACAAATTTGAAATATCAAGTATCCGCTGTATAAATGCTTTGGAATTAAAAGAAAATAAATTAAAGTTTGAAAATATGGCAACCTACAATATGGACAACAGCTGTTCATTGTTTTGATGCAATTTGTTGCAACAACTACAATAGATTACAAATAAAAGAACATTTTTTTATGATGGCAAAAACACAACGAATAATAGGAAGAAATCTGCGATTTAATTAATTAATTCACAGTTTATTATTTCACTACATAATTGTGTGCCTTTTTATTTAATTCCGATATTTTATTTCCCCAAATTCTTAATGTGACCTGTTATGTTATGATTTGCTTTAAAAAATTTATTCTTTCATAATTTTTATTTAAGTTTTTCACTGTTAAGTGGATCATCAGGCAAATTTGGGTTTTCCATAATTTTTAAAATTTTTTTCTTGAGAGACAGATCCTCACCCAAAATGTCTGTATTTTGCCTCCAAAAATCAAACTCGACTTAAATATTCCTTATTACCTTCATACATTTCTTTTCAATACTTGGCTCAGAATGCATCGTTATCAAAAGGATTTCCAATGGCATTTTATTGGTTGTTTTCCAGTTAAAAATTTGCTTACTATCATTTATAATATTCTAAATCGTCATAGAATAAGTATTCAGCCTTATTCTGGATATTCGCTGGGAGATATCTCGCATGTACAAAAATTTTCGCTTTCACATTCTCGCCTTATTCTGAATGAATAGGGAGACGCAAAAAATGCGAGATGCGGATTCGAGTTTTCGAAAATGGTGGTTGAAAAAAAGATTCGTGTTGCCATATTATAATTTAAGTTGTAATGTGTGTTGCCATATTGTAATTTAAGTTGTAATGTGTGTTGCCCCATTGTTAATTGTGTAATATATTTCAATATTTTATTTATTGATTATTTTATTAAAAATTGTTACATGTTATTATTGTTTAAACTTTATAACAATACAAATGTGAAATATCAAGAATCCGCTTTATAAATGCTTTGTAATTAAAAGAAAATTAATTAAAGTTTTAAAATATGGCAACAATATGACATGTGAAACAGCTGTTCATTATTTTGATGCAATTTGGTACAACAACTACAATAGATTACAAATAAAAGAACATTTTTTTATGATGGCAAAAACACAGCACATAATTTTGTGCCTTTTTATTTAATTTCAATATTTTATCTCTCCAGATTCTTAAAGTGGCCTGTTATGCTCCTAATCCTTTATTTCTTCCTTCAAATAATGCTAACGATAATTTTGAAAAAAAATATTTTTTGTAGATATATTTTTGTGTTGTTTCATAATCTTTATTTAAGTTTTTCACTGTTAAGCGGCTCATTAGGCAAATTTGGTTTTTCTATCATTTTTTTTTCTTGAGAGACAGATCCTCACCCAAAATTTCTGGTTTTCGCCTCCAAAATGCATCAAACTCGACTTAAATATTCATTATTACCTTTATACATTCCTTGGCAATATTTGGTTCAGCATGCATCATTATCAATAGGATTTCCAAAGGCATTTTATTTGCTGTTTTCCAGATAAATATTTGCTTACTATCATTTATAATATTCTAAATCGTCATAGAATAAGTATTGTGTTAATATTTTTCATAAAAATATTTATTACTTATGTTTTTGTAGTCAACTCACTTTGAATTTATTAGCGAAAAATTTCGCACAAAATTGCATCTCATTCTTCTACTCCCTGTAATCCAGAATACCTAATTTTTCCCCAAAGCGGATTTTTTCGCTTTCGAACTTCATTCAGAATAAGGCGAAAGCGAGAATGCGAAAAAATTCACACAAAAATGTTGTTCAGAATAAGACGAAGGGGAAGAGCGAGTAAATTCACGTGGAATTGACATCCAGAATAAGGCTGTATATACCTATATTATAATAAAAGAACATTTTTTTATGATGGCAAAAACACAGCACATAATTTTGTGCCTTTTTATTTAATTTCAATATTTTATCTCTCCAGATTCTTAAAGTGGCCTGTTATGCTCCTAATCCTTTATTTCTTCCTTCAAATAATGCTAACGATAATTTTGAAAAAAAATATTTTTTGTAGATTTTTTTGTGTTGTTTCATAATCTTTATTTAAGTTTTTCACTGTTAAGCGGCTCATTAGGCAAATTTGGTTTTTCTATCATTTTTTTTTCTTGAGAGACAGATCCTCACCCAAAATTTCTGGTTTTCGCCTCCAAAATGCATCAAACTCGACTTAAATATTCATTATTACCTTTATACATTCCTTGGCAATATTTGGTTCAGCATGCATCATTATCAATAGGATTTCCAAAGGCATTTTATTTGCTGTTTTCCAGATAAATATTTGCTTACTATCATTTATAATATTCTAAATCGTCATAGAATAAGTATTGTGTTAATATTTTTCATAAAAATATTTATTACTTATGTTTTTGTAGTCAACTCACTTTGAATTTATTAGCGAAAAATTTCGCACAAAATTGCATCTCATTCTTCTACTCCCTGTAATCCAGAATACCTAATTTTTCCCAAAGCGGATTTTTTCGCTTTCGAACTTCATTCAGAATAAGGCGAAAGCGAGAATGCGAAAAAATTCACACAAAAATGTTGTTCAGAATAAGACGAAGGGGAAGAGCGAGTAAATTCACGTGGAATTGACATCCAGAATAAGGCTGTATATACCTATAATGCAAGGATTTCAAGAAATCATGATTCGAAAATGATCAAAATTCTTGAATTTCCCGGTAATTATCAAAAAAATTCCAATTTGTCGCACAGTGTAATTTATTGTGAAAGTTGCCCCAATGCGCTGGCTAGGGGAGCCATATATTCTTATACATTTGTATAGTTCCAAAACCCGGGAAAAGTTAACTTTCCCCTTAAAAAAGTGCAAATAAAATAATAGGGACTTATGCCAATAATAAAAATTATTTGAAAAAGTGAACTATCCCTAAAACAAAAATATATATACAAATAGAAGAACAATGAATAAATTACATTTTTCTGAAAAACGTTGTATTAAACTGAAAATTATGATTATTATTCAACAAACCTTGAAATTCTATTGTCTCATAAATTTGATGAAAAAAAAAATATTGAAAATCGAACTGCACAAACTCCTAGTTTGTCCCGTGCTGGAAATTAAGAAAATTTTAAAAATAACTTAAACCTGGAAAAAATTAAACTTTAGACGAAGCTGAAAAAGACAAAAAAAAAAGAAAAAAATTATGCTACTTAAATAAATTGTGGAAATTAATCAATTGGAAATTGTCAAATTGTTGTTCTTCTCTGGGAAATAACAATCTGCTCTACTTTGGTGAGAAATTGCAATCGAAACAATATTCCTGGAAGAACTTTGCATTCCTCTACTGGGACATTTTAAATTATACTTTCGAAAGTGACATTTTGAATAAATTTAGAATGGAGGATCAATTGAACCTAGATTGGCAAGTTTGAAACCCTTTTTATACATAGAAACTCTAGAGTCAAAACCAGGATGAATTAAAGATACAGAAAAACTATTTTTATGCTACAACAACATTCTAGATTTCAAAAATTGAACTTTGGTTTTTTATTTAACATCTACATGTTTTTAATATCTACTGACGCTTTTATTGCCGCATTTCGATGATTCACTTCACAACGTGCATGTGTTCCGATTTATGCTCGGACTGCGGCACAGTTAGAGCACAACGTGGCACTTCATACCAACTGCTACGCCAAACATTGGAGGTCTGGGGATGCTGTTGTAAAATCCACAAAACACCATTTGAAAAGTATCAGATACTCGAATC
>NW_026888298.1:0-9723 GCF_032173495.1 Musca vetustissima
CGAATAAAGTCGTACATGACAATAAATATAAATAAAAATCTTTATACGCTCGATAATACTAAATGTGAAGTGGATGTAGGTAGTTTTGCTCTAAGTCTAACCGGAAAAAACTTTCCACCTTTCTATTTAAATTCTTTTCGTGCAATGCAAAGATTCACTACGCGCCACTAAATATGTTCCTTGAATGGGAATTGTTAAGAATTTTGTATGTGCCCATGATTGTGGCTCTATTTTATAACTTTCCATCGAAAATATATAAAATTGAATGTATGTGCCATGCAGGTTGTAATACGAATATTCGAATGCTGATTGTGTTCATGTAAAATAAAATGGAAAATAAATAAGCATTACCATTTCCCCACATTTGTACAATCAGGACAGAAAAATACACATACGTATACACATTAATATTTTATTCAGCTTAACAACAATACGAACAACCACATCTGAGCAATCAAACTGGGGAATGGTATATTTTATAAAAAAAAAAATAATAAACAAGAAAACCAAAACCACGAAAAGCCAACCACTAAACAAATCTCCCACTGATTTCTAGCAACTATTAACGGGGTAGAGAAGTAAAACTACATGTAAACCGTAGTTGGGGGGCGTTTTACATAATTAAACAACATAAAAAATCAAACCACATCGATGAGATGATTTCTTATAGGTATCTTTGATGTACACAAAGAAAAAAATAAAGAATAACAAAAGCATGAATACCTATCACGCTTATAGCACATATCGTATTTTAATTGTGTTTTACTTTAAAAATCCACGCCCTGAATAGTCCTTTGAAAATATTACTCATATTTGAAAATAGTCATTTAAAAATATTGTTTAAAAAATCTTCGCCTTGAATAGTCTTTTGAAAATAGTCATTTAAACCCAGTGAGCGGAGCAGTATAGTCGGACGGGGCCGACCATATAATACCCTACACAACTTCCACGAAAATCTAACTTTGCGTTATTTGGACCCTCTAATTACTAATATTCAGTAGGGTTGTACTTGTCCAGATACTCTTTACCGTGGGTTATATTGTGATGTTGGGCTTTCAATTGTGGCCTATAGATCGACTCAAAAAAAAAAACATACACAAAATGTTAAGTTTTCGGTCCACTTCATCCCAAAATTATTATCTGGTCATCGCCGAAAGTTATAGGCGTTGTCCTTGACCATAACTGGAATTTCATGGACATTTTCAAAGCGATTTCCGCCCTCTAGTGTGGTTTTGGGTTACAAAATAATGTCTGAATACGTAAGCACCTGTAAATTTTTAAGTGTAGCTCCGACATCTGAGTACATACGACCATATAATTGATATCAATTTAAAGGTCAACGACTCCTCTTGAACATACTATCAACTTTTTGGGTCTAGGTCCTTCAGGGGCAAAATTATACGCCATAGAATACAAATTTTGTCATTTTTCACACAAATGTCAAGGTCCATTTGACCCGCTAAATATTGACCGATCTGTATCAAAACAGGCATACTTATTCATTGGCCCGATCCACTTCTCCATGCAAAAATTCGCGGTGTTTGGACCATAATTGCGGCCTCTGGGGCGACCAGAAAATCAGACAAAAATAAAGTTTTTGGTCCATCTCATACCATAAATATTAACCGATCTTTTCCAAAAACAACAAAAAACAATACCCTACACAACTATGTTGTCAGGGTATTATAGCTTTGTGCAGCCCCAAAAGTTTGAAACGCCGCGAAATATTGGTCCTAGACCCACCTTTAAGTATACCAATCGTCATATCTCGACTAGCTGAGTCGATCTACGCATTCCGTCTGTCCATTATATTTTGTAAACACGATACAGGCCACAGTTATGGACCGATCTCCACGAAATTTTGCATGTAGGATGGGTTCTGGCTAATAAAGACCTCTATTGTTTTTGGAAAAGATCGGTTAATATTTAGGGGATGAAATGGACCAAAAACTTTATTTTTGTCGGTTTTTCTGGTCGCTCCAGAGGCCGCAATTATGGCTCAAACTCCGCGATTTTTTGCACGGAGAAGGAGATCGGGCCAAAGAATAAGCATGCCTGTTTTGCTAAAGATCTGTCAATATTTAGTGGGTCAAATTGACCCAGACTTTTGTGTGGAAAATGACAAAATTTGTATTCTATGGCGTATATATTTACTCCTGAAGGACATAGACCCTAGAAGTTGATAGTATATCCAAGAGGAGTGGTTTACCTTTACATTGATACCAATTGCATTGTCGTAGGTACACGGATGTGGGAGTTACACTTAAATATTTACAGGTCCTTACGTATTCATATATTATTTAGTAACACATTACCACACTAGAGGGCGGAAATATATCGCGGATCGCTTTGAAATTTTCATTGAGGATCCAAGTATGGGCATGGACAACGCCTATTATTTCCGTGATGATCTGATAATAATACTTGGATGAAGTGACCCGAAAACTTAATTTTTTTTATGAGTCGATTCATAGGCCACTATTGAAAGCCGGACATCACAACACAACCCACGGTGAAGGGGATCTGGACAAGTAATTAGAAGAGCTGTACTGAATATTAGTAATATTTGTAGACGTCTAGTCGGTCAATGGGGTACAAAAATCGCTAAATATTGCCCAAGCTCAGAATATCGAATAATAGAAAATTAGATTTTCGTGATAGTTGTGTAGGGTATCATATGGTCGGCACCGTCCGACTGTACTGCTCCGCTCACTGGTTTTTGAGTTATCGTGCCCGCCATTCGCAAAAAAATGTTTGTAGACGTCTAGTCGGTCAATGGGGTACAAAAATCGCTAAATATTGCCCAAGCTCAGAATATCGAATAATAGAAAATTAGATTTTCGTGATAGTTGTGTAGGGTATCATATGGTCGGCACCGTCCGACTGTACTGCTCCGCTCACTGGTTTTTGAGTTATCGTGCCCGCCATTCGCAAAAAAATGTTTAGAGAAAAATGCGTTTAAAGTTTGAGAAGCCCTTCAGCCGTCACTTGATGCTGACACAATAAATCGGCTATATCTTCATGACTTCTTGAGATTTTCATTTGAAATTTTGCAGGGACATTCTTTATTTAGTGTAGATTCGAATTATATCAGCAAAATTTTTGACCCCGAGAATGGGGGGGGGGGTCTCCTTAAAAAATCCTCGCCTTGAATAGTCCTTTAAAAAAATATATTGTTTAAAAAATCCACTCCATTCGTGAATAGTCCTTTGAAAATAGTCATTTAAAAATATTTTTTAAGAAATCCACGACTATAATAGTCCATGAAAATATTTTTTTAAAAATACACGCCTATAATAGTCCTTCAAATATTTTTAAATCCCGACTATAAAATCCACGCCTTAAATAGTCCTTTGATTATATTATTTAAAAAATCCACACCATGAGTAGTCCTTTGCAAATATTATTTAAAAATCCACGCCTTGAGTAGTCCTTTGCAAATATTATTTAAAAAATCCACACCTTGAGTAGTCCTTTGATTATATTATTCAAAAAATCGACGCCTTGAGTAGTCCTTTGAAAATATTATTCCAAAAAATCCACGCCTTGAATAGTCCTTTGAGTATATTATTTAAAAAATCCACACCTTGAGTAGTCTTTTGCATATATTATTTAAAAAATCCACGACTTGAGTAGTCCTTTGATAATATTATTTAAAAAATCCACGCCTTGAGTAGTCCTTTGAAAATATTATTCCAAAAAATCCACGCCTTGAGTAATCCTTTGAGTATATTATTTAAAAAAATCCACACCCTTAATAGTCGATTTAAAATATTGTTTAACAAATTCACGTTTTCTACTGCAGTAATAATTTCTTAAAGTTATTTAATGGCATTCCAAGACGTCTTGTAGTTGCAGTTACCATAGCATTCAATGACCTCCATCGAACCAACCATTATCGCAATGTAACAAATTATTGGTTGGTCGTACTTTTTCGTTTTTATTTTGCCAAGATATGCTATTTTCTTGAAAAATACCAAATTGTGTTCCGATTTGCTAACGATGTCGTGAACGACGACCAGAATGTCGATAATTTATGTCGCTGTCGAATTAAAGGTAATCGTCTTGCTGGTAAATTGCACTGCCAGCAAATGTGTGGCAGGTAAATGCCTGCCAGCTAGCCATCTAGCAGGCTACCCTCATACGGACGCAACTGATTGTGATGAAAGCTTTGTTAGGTGCATGACCACAAAATATCAAATATTTCATTATGTTTTTTTTCAGTTTTTTTACTTTTTTCTTACTTTTCTTTTTGTTCCTTGTTTTTTTTCTCCAAATAATACCATAAAGATTTGCCTTGTGTCTGTAAGAGATTTTCCTTCCAAGACTTTCTTCACTTGCAGGACTTTTGTTGCTACTGCAGATTGGACGCTATCATCAAGGACCTTTGGTTGCTTTTAATGTTTCAGATATGACAGGGATGGTGAATTGACAGTAAGCTGCTTATAATGTCGCATATTTTATAATGCATTCTTGACATAAATTAAATTAATGTCTTAAGTTTTGAAATTGTCCATTACATTACACAGAATGTAAGGGAGTTGTAAACAGAGTAATTTTAAGGTTGCCAAATTGCACAAGACTATTGTAGAAAAGAAATAGAATGTATATTTTTCATGAAACAATGCAACGTAGATTTTTTACAAAATATTTCTCAAAGGAAAAAATATAATTTAAATGACTTTTGTTTGTTTTATAGTCGTGGATTTAAACATTTTTTTGAAGGACTATAGGCATATATTTTTATACCTTTCACCACACTGTGATGCAGTGTATTATGTCTTTGTGTATATGTTTGTAAAATGCAAAAGGAATCGAGATAGACCCATGGTTTCCTTTGAGAATATACATATAATCACTTTCTGAGTTGATTTATGCATGTCCGTACGTCTGTCCGTTCTTCTGTCCATGTTAAATTGTAAACAAAGTGCAGTTCGCATTTATGATCCGAATTGGATGAAATTTGGCATAGGTAACTTATTTGGCCCAAGAACGAACCCTATTGAAATTGGGAAAAATCGGTTCAGATTTAGATATAGTTCCCATATATATTTTCGTCCGATTTAATGTAAATGGTGTACCAAAGACCCTATATATTCTTCGATTTGTACGAAATTTGGCAAAACGTACTGAATTGAGCCTAGAGTGATGTCTGCCAAGTTTCGTGAAAATCGGTTCAGATTTTGATATAGCTCCCATATATATTTTCGTCCGATTTAATGTAAATGGTGTACCAAAGTCCCTATATATCTTTCGATTTGCACGCATAGCGTAGTGCATAAGGTCTAGAATGATGTGTATTAAGTTTCCTGAAAATCGGTCCAGATTTAGATATAGCTCCCATATATATTTTCGTCCGATTTAAGGTAAATGGTGCACCAAAGTCCCTATGTATCTTCCGATTTGCACGAAATTTGGCATACCGTAATGAATAAGGTCTAGAATGATGTGTGTCAAGTTTCCTGAAATCGGTCCAGATTTAGATATAGCTCCCATATATATTTTCGTCCGATTTAAAGTAAATGGTGCACCAAAGTCCCTATATATCTTCCGATTTGCACGAAATTTCACATAGCGTAATGAATTAGGTCTAGAATGATGTATGTCAAGTTTCCTGAAAATTGGTCCAGATTTAGATATAGCTCCCATAAATTTTTTTTCGTCCGATTTAAGGTAAATAGTGCACGAAAGTCCCTATATATCTTCCGATTTACACGAAATTTGGCATAGCGTAATGAATAAGGTCTAGAATGATGTGTGTTAAGTTTCCTGAAAATCGGTCCAGATTTAGATAAAGTTCCATTATATATATTCTTCGTCCGATTTAATGTAAATGGTGAGCCAAAGTCTCTGTATATCTTCCGATTTGCACGAAATTTGGCATAGCGCACTAAATTGGGTCTAGAACAATGTGTGTTAAGTTTCGTGAAAATCGGTTCAGATTTAGATATAGCTTCTATATCTGACCAAATGAAAAATTTAATATCGGTTGCAGAATGACATGTTTATGGATCCAATTTCATTTCACTGGTAGTTTAAAAATGCGACGTCTGTTAGGATTCATCTGACCAAATGAAAAATTTTGTATCGGTTGCAGAATGTCATGTTTATGGATCCAATTTAATTTTACTGGTCCTTTAAAAATGCGACGTCTGTTAGGATTCATCTGTTGAATATAGCCAAAGTGGTGAAGGGTATCATATAGTCGGCCCGTCCGACTTTATTACTTTCCTTACTGGTTTAAATACTATTTTTGAAGGACTACTATAGATGCGGATTTTTTAAAGAATATGTTTCAAGGGCCAATACAAGATGTGGGTTTTTTAAAGAATATTTCTTTCAAGGTCCAATACAAGGCGTGGATTTTTTAAAAAAATATTTTTTCAAGGACCAATACAAGGCGTGGATTTTTTAAAGAATAGATTTTTAAGGACCAATACAATGCGTGGATTTTTTAAAGGATTTTTTTTTTGAAGGACCAATAAAAGGCGTGGATTATTTAAAGAATATTTTTTCAAGGACCGTGGATTATTTAAAGAATATTTTTTCAAGGACCGTGGATTATTTAAAGAATATTTTTTTTCAAGAACCAATACAAGGCGTGGATTTATTAAAGAATATTTTTGAACAGGACCAATATAAGGCGTGGATTTGTTAAAGAATATTTTCTCAAGGACCAATATAAGGCGTGGATTTATTAAAGAATATTTTCTCAAGGACCAATATACGGCGTGGATTTATTAAAGAATATTTTCTCAAGGACCAATACAAGGCGTGGATTTTTTAAAGAATATTTTCTCAAGGACCAATACAAGGCGTGGATTTTTTAAAGAATATTTTCTCAAGGACCAATACAAGGCGTGGATTTTTTAAAGAATATTTTCTCAAGGACCAATACAAGGCGTGGATTTTTTAAAGAATATTTTCTCAAGGACCAATACAAGGCGTGGATTTTTTAAAGAATATTTTCTCAAGGACCAATACAAGGCGTGGATTTTTTAAAGAATATTTTCTCAAGGACCAATACAAGGCGTGGATTTTTTAAAGAATATTTTCTCAAGGACCAATAGAAGGCCCATTTCAAAATTCTACAAATGAAATTATCATAATGATGGTGGATATAAATTCTCAGCATGCATTCATTGTCCATTCAACACTAAAAATGAATTAATTCACTGCATCCAAATAAAATTGTACTTGGCATAAAATTAGTGAGACTCATAAAAATGATCAGTGTGCATAAATCAAATTGAATTGATTTTTTTTTTCAAAAACCCTCCAAAATGTTGAAACATTTTATAAAGAAAAAATAATAATGCATTCACTTCCATCGCTCCTCCCTTCTCTCCTCTTCGCAACTGAATGCATGTTCTAATTTTATAATAATTCATTTAATGCATTTTGAAATGGCCCAAAATGAATGCTCTGCTGCAGTGACATAACCACTCAATCCCAAATGAATTCGCAACCAAATCCAAAAACAACTGCACTCTTCATCCGCACAGTTCGACTGATTTTGTGTGTGTAACTGTGTGTGTGTGTGTACAGCTGCTGTAATGTGTGGCCTTAAATGTGGGCCAATGCGGTAAAGGGGAACATTTTTAAGTGAATTATGAAATATTTTTACTCCTGTCCATATGAAAACTCACACACAAATACATTGGCGGAACGTTTATGGTTATGTTGCTCGTTTCTGGATAGAAATTTCTTTAAATTAAATTTATTTCCACTTCAACAAACCGTAAATGGAACAAAATTTAGAATAACTGAAATAAAATATTAGGGTAAGGGTAGAAGGGCGAATTAATAGTATCATGTAATCTGGTTGTTGTAGCTATTAACAAATGTGATCCTGTATTCATGTAATTCACCCTTTAATAGTCTTTGAAAAATATTATTTAAAAAATCCACGGCTTTAAAAGTCCTGGAAAAAATATATATAAAAAATTTACGCCATGAAAAGATATATTTTTTTAATTTTAAAATTGTTTTATAAAATTCAGGTTTAGCATCTAAATATTTTTAATCATTTTTAATATAATGTATTTTCTAAAAAAAAAAATCCGAACTTGTCACCATGTCAAATATCTGAACATGCCACGCTTGATTATGGTTTTATCTCTCGTCATTCATCATCTCACATGAATACGAGTTAATTAAGCGATACTTCCCTTACTTCTACATACATTTGCATTAAGTAATTAAAAAAACAAAAATGCTATACATCTTTGTCAAGCAAATGAATGACGTAAAAAAATCATAGCTAAGTATGGATACTGAGTGGAAAGCATTGTAGCATAAAGGGAGAGATAATACTCTTAAGGTTTGACATTGAGTATTTCATCGCTAATTACAGATAATTTTTGTGGCAAGCAATCTCCAAACTGAAAAATACAAACGAAGGGTTTCCATTGGTTTCTTCGCTTTTCTTTTGAAAAGCGTTTTAATTTGTTTCCATTTTCCTTTATTGAAGAACCCTCTCTGGTACACTCGTCTCTCCACATGATAACCACAAAGTGATGCAGTTCATTGATTGAATGCAAAGAATGAGAAGCCGAAAGAAGAATCCGCAATCGCCAAGTTTTTTTTCTGTTTGACTATTGTAAGCAAACAATGGAAAATCGTGATTCCTTAGCTTTGTATCGTCAATAGAAGCGATATTTCGTCAGCATGCAAATAGGCAGTATAATTGATAAGAGTTTGCTTTTGCTTCTTGTAGTGTTTAGACAATCTGCCTTGCCGACTGATGAAGCTAATCCAGTGACATAAAATACGAAGCAAAAAAAGTAGTAAAGTCGGACGGGGCCGACTATATGATACCCTTCACCACTTTGGGTATATTCAACAGATGAATCTTAACAGAAGGATCAGTAAAATGATCTACGTGCTGGGTTATAAAAACTATATAACATTGGATCTTTGGAGCACATTTTACTTAAAATCTAACGAAACTATATATAGGAACTATATCTAAATCTGAACTAATTTCAACAAAACTTGCCACGCGTTATCTCATAATAACTTCTATAAGTAGTGCAAAATGTTGTGCCAATCAGACCCAACTGGGGAATTCGGTGCAGCATTTATATCTAACTTATAGGTTATACTAAGTTCATTACGAAATATATATAGGGACTCTGGTGCACCATTTATATTGGAGCTATATCTAAATCTTAACCGATTTTTAAGAAACTTAACACACATCATTGTAGACTTTATTCAGTACGCTGTACCAAATTTGTGGAAATCGAAAGATATATAGAGACTTTGTTACACCATTTTACTTAAATCGGACGAAAATATATATGGGATCTATATCTAAATATAAACCGATTTTCATTTATAACTTAACACACATCATTCTAGAAAATTTTTTAATTTAACGCTTATGCCGCAATTTAACGCGTGCAAATCAAAAGATATATAGGGACAGAAAATATATATATATCAGCTATATCTAAATCTGAACCGATTTTCACGAAACTTAGCACACAGTCAGAATTCAGTAGGCTGTGCCAAATTTCGTGCAAATCGAAAAATATTTAGGGACTTTGGTGTACCATTTGCCTTAAATCGGACGAAAATATATATGGGAGCTATATCTAAATCTGAACCGATTTCCACGAAGCTTTGTACACATAATTCTAGGTTTAATTCAGTACGCTGTGCCAAATTTCATGCAAATCGAAAGATATATAGGGACTTCGGAGCACCATTTACCTT